>NC_090022.1:156092591-156392591 GCF_037176765.1 Anolis sagrei
AACTCCGAGGTGGGATGTAGAGGGAGATGTGTTCAGACAGATACGCTGGGCCGGAGCCGTATAGGGTTTTGTAGGTCAAAACCAGCACTTTGGATTGTGCTCTGAACTGGATCGGCAGCCAGTGGAGCGGACATAACAAGGGGGTGGTGTGCTCCCTGTATGTAATCTGGCTGCCGCCCGCCGGACTAATTGAAGTTTCCAAACAGTCTTCAAAGGCAACCCCACGTAGAGTGCGTTGCAGACAGTAATCTATTCGGGGATGTAACAAGAGTGTGGACCACTGTGGCCAGATCAGACTTCTCAAGGTACGGGCGCAACTGGCACATAAGTTTTAATTGCGCAAAAGCTCTCCCGGCCACCGCTGGGGTTCAAGGCTCAGCGATGAGTCCAGGATCACTCCCAAGCTGCGAACCTGCATGTTCAGGGGGAGTGTAACCCCGTCTAACACAGGCTGTAACCCTATGCTCTGTTCGGCCTTACGACTGACCAGTAGGACCTCTGTCTTGTCTGGATTCAATTTCAATTTGTTAGCTCTCATCCAGTCGGATACAGCAGCCATGGAAGGGCCCCAGAAGAACCCCGAATCCCTGGCAGGAGGAGGCGAGGGCTCTTCTCCTCCCATCCCTTCGGGTGGCTATTGCTAAACGTGGGGAGGCTAAAGGGAGCCCGGGTCAAAGGGCGAGGAGCTGAGGGCCCCTCCTTCCTTCCATCCCCCGCTGCCTCTCTCTCTCTCTCTCTCTCCTGTGTCCCGGGGAGCCTTTAAGGGGAGGGGGCAGCGCCTGGAAGGCTCGGCTCTGGGGCGAGTGGGGATTGGGCCGCCTGAGGCAGAGCAGAAAGGGCGGCGGGGAAGAGGGGGGGGGGGCGTGGGATATTGAGGCGAGAGCGCAACCAGCCACCGTGGGCTCTTTAAAAACAGGGGGAAGCCTCACCTCGCGCTCCGAAGAGTCTGAGGCGAGTGAGAAAGAGAGAGAGAGAGAGAGAAGAGGGAGGGAGGCAGCCTCTTCCCCGCCCTTTCTGCTGCTCTGCTCTGCTCGGGGAGGATGGTAGTGGCGGCGGAGGGGCGGCAAGGCTCCTGCCTCGTCTTCGTCCTCCTCCTCTTGCTGCCCGGAGCCAAGCAGAGCCCGGAGCCCGCCGGCTGCCAGCTCCACAGGAAAGTAAGTAAGTTCGCGGCGGAGGAAGAGGCTGGGGAGGGGGGGTTGTTGAAGAAGAAGCCCCTTCTCCCGCCTTTGTCGCGCCTGCTTTTTGAAACCAGGCACAGCACGCCGCGCGCCTCCAGAGTGGAGTTTCCACTTTGAGGGGAAAAGTTGGTCTGGAGTTGCGCGCGGGTCGGATTATCAGCAGGGAGGAGGAGGAGGAGGGGAAGGGAGGCACCAAATATGACTTTTCAGGTCAGTGGTCTCTTCCACACAGCTGACTAAAATCCCAATCCCACATTATCTGCTTTGAACTGGAATATATGGACTAGGACGTAATGGAACAATGGCTTCAAACTACAGGAAAGGAGATTCCACCTGAACATAAGGAAGAACTTCCTGTCTGTGAGGGCCGTTCAGCAGTGGAACTCTCTGCCTCAGGAGTGTAGTGGAGGCTCCTTCTTTGGGAGCTTTTAAACCAGTGTTTCTCAACCTTCCTAATGTCTTGACCCCTTAATACAGTTCCTCATGTTGTGGTGACCCCCAACCATACAAGAGAGCAGTACGTGTGAAAAAGATCTTGGAGTCCTCCTGGACAACAAGTTAAACATGAGCCAACAATGTACGCCCAAAAAAAGCCAATGGGATTTTGGCCTGCATCAATAGGAGCATAGTGTCTAGGTCCAGGGAAGTAATGCTACCCCTCTATTCTGCTTTGGTTAGACCACACCTGGAATATTGTGTCCAATTCTGGGCACCACAATTCAAGAGAGATATTGACAAGCTGGAATGTGTCCAGAGGAAGGCGACTAAAATGATAAAAGGTCTGGAGAACAAGCCCTATGAGGAGCGGCTTAAGGAGCTGGGCATGTTTAGCCTGAAGAAGAGAAGGCTGAGAGGGGATATGATAGCCATGTATAAATATGTGAAAGGAAGCCACAGGGAGGAGGGAGCAAGCTTGTTTTCTGCTTCCTTGGAGACTAGGACGCGGAACAATGGCTTCAAACTACAAGAGAGGAGATTCCATCTGAACATGAGGAAGAACTTCCTGACTGTGAGAGCCGTTCAGCAGTGGAACTCTCTGCCCCAGAGTGTGGTGGAGGCTCCTTCTTTGGAAGCTTTTAAACAGAGGCTGGATGGCCATCTGTCAGGGGTGATTTGAATGCAGTGTTCCTGCTTCTTGGCAGGGGGTTGGACTGGATGGCCCATGAGGTCTCTCCCAACTCTTTGATTCTATGATTCTATGATTCTATGAATTAATTTTGTGGCTACTTCATACCGTTTTGCTATCGTTATCAATCGTAATATAAATATCTGATATGCAGGATGGATTCACTGGACAAAATTTACCCGATACGCCCAAATTAGAATACCGGTGGGGTTGGAGAGGGGGATTGATTTTGTCATTTGGGAGTTGTAGTTGCTGGGATTTATAGTTCACCTACAATCAAAGAGCACCAACTATGGAATTGAACCAAACTTGGCACACAGAACTCCCATGACCATCAGAAAATACTGGAAGGGTTTGGTGGGGACTAACCTTGGGTTTTGGAGTTGTAGTTCACTGACATCCAGAGAGGACTGTGGACTCAAACAATGATGGCTCTGGACCAAACTTGGCATGAATATTCAATATGCCCAAATGTGTACACTGGTGGAGTTTGGGGAAAACAGACCTTGACATTTGGGAGTTGTAATTGCTGAGATTTCTAGTTCACCTACAATCAAAGAGCTTTCCAAACCCCACTAATAACAGAATTGGACCAAACCTCCCACACAGAACCTCCATGACCAACAGAAAATACAGTTTTTTATGGGCTTGGTGACCCCTCTGACACCCCCTTGCGATCCCTCCAGGGGTCCCGACCCCCAGGTTGAGAAACACTGTTTTAAACAGAGGCTGTATGGCCATCTGTCGGGGCTGATTTGAATGCAATTTTCCTGCTTCTTGGCAGGGGGTTGGACTGGATGGCCCATGAGGTCTCTTCCAACTCTATGATTCTATGTCAGTGTGGACCCAGGGCCCTTCCAGACAGCCCTATATCCCAGAATACCATGGCTGGAAAACCCACCATTATCTGAGTGATAATAATTATATTTATTTATTTATCTGACCAGTCATGTGACCATTTCAAAATACAGCAGGAGTAAAAAAAAAACATGGCAAAAAGATGACCTTCTATTTACAGTCAGTCTTATTTTCCTGGTTTTTCTTTCAGATAACCTGAAAGTGTGGACTCGAATAACCCACTTCAAAGCAGATAGTGTGGGATTTTCTGCCTTGATCTTTTGGGATATATAGGGCCGTGTGGAAGGGTTCCCAGATATCCCAATTCAAAGCAGATATTGCGGGATTTTCTTCTGCCTTGATCTTCTGGGACATAGGGCTGTGTGGAAAGGCCCAGTGTCTCCTCATCTGGAGATCTCAGATGGCCCTGACATGAATAATAATAAATTATAATAATTTTCTGTATAAATAAAAATGTAATGTTCGTTTGTGGGATTAACATAACTCAAAAAACAATTGTGACCAAAAAACAATTGTGACCTATCAGGGCAACAAGTGACCATCACTCATAAAAACACTGAAAAACATAGCAGAGGGGACTTTAAACACTAAAAAACAGAAACAACATTACAATGCATACGCAAAACTACATATATATATGTAAGCAAACACACATCTATACACATATACACAAATATATACACACACATATGCATATATACCCACAAAACACATATACACAGACTGGGCCACAGCAACGCGTGGGGATGGCTAGTATATTATAAATTTAATTAATAATAATAATAGACAGGAAGCAGCCAGGCCTTGAAGTTGCAAGGCTATTCAGTGCTCATCAAGGTGGCCAATTGCAACATTTACACTTGCTGGCTAATGACTCCCAACAAAAGGATTCCCCCCCCCCCCCCGGCAGGAATCAGCCAAGATTTGAAGCTGCAATCCCATTCAGTGCAAATTAAGGCGGCCAATTGTCACATTTGCACTTGCCTCCAACAGACAAGAGTTCTTTCTCCCACCCTGGACATTCCACAGATATATAAACCCTGCTTGACTAGTTTCCAACAGGATTGCTGGCATAGATGTGGGCAAAATGTCAGGAGAGAATGCTTCTGGAACATGGCCATACTAATAATAATATTTCCTACCTCACAGCTAGAGGTGGGTTACAAAACTTCAGAATACATACACAGAGCAAATATATTACAAACACTCAAAGGCATCTCCATCAAAGTTCCATCCCAAAACGTATCTCCATGAAGGACATATTGAAACAGACAAAACAGAGATGAAACACATTTGGACTTGCATTACAGTTCATGTTTATGATTAAAATCTGTCTGGGTAGTTAGACAGGTCTTCGCTTGTGTCTTAAGTTCCCACAGCTGATTTAGCTGCCGGAGTTCTTCTAGTCCCACATTCATGGGGCAGCTGATGAAAAGGTCCTCTGGGTGACAGTTGCCAGTCGGGTTGGTTGGAGCAGACACTCCCCAGAAGACCAAAGTGTGTGTGGCAGATTGTATAAGAGAAGGTGATCCTTTCAGTAACCTGGACCCAAACCATGTAGGGGTTTAAAGGTCAAAACCATCACCTTGTACTTTTCCCTGAAACTCAATGGCAGCTAGTGGAGTGACTAGGATAGGTGTGATATGCTCACTCCTAGATGTTCCCGTAACCAATCTGGCTGCCGTCTTTTGAACTAGTTGGAGTTTCGGAACTTGGTACAAGGGTAGCCCAATGTGAAGCACATTGCAGAAGTCCAACCTTGGGGTTAGCAGTGCATACACTACCATCTTCAGGTCCTCCAAATCCAGGAAGGGGCGCAGCTGGTGGATCAGCCGAAGCTGATAGTAGCATCTACCTGGGATGACATTTGAAGAGATGGATCCAGGAGCCTTTGTCCCAAGCTGCAAACAGTCTTTCAGGGGGAGTGTAACCACATCCTGTGGGATTTCCTGCCTTGATATTCTGGGATATAGGGCTGTGTGGAAGGGCCCTTAGATGCCTCTTCTTATCTATAGGAAATACATATCCTGGCAATGAAGTTTGTGGATTTTGCACTAACTGAGTTTTCACTTGGTCATCAGAAGCTGTCTTGTTCATATAGAATCATAGAATCATAGAGTTGGAAGAGACCTCATGGGCCATCCAGTCCAACCCCCTGCCTAGAAGCAGGAATATTGCATTCAAAGCACCCCTGACAGATGGCTATCCAGCCTCTGTTTAAAAGCTTCCAAAGAAGGAGCCGCCACCACACTCCGGGGCAGAGAGTTGCTGAACGGCTCTCACATTCAGGAAGTTCTCCCTAGTGTTCAGATGGAATCTCCTTTCTTGTAGTTTGAAGCCATTGTTCCGCGTCCTACTCCAAAGTCACACAATGACACAGCTTCTTGCCTTTGCTTCTGTTCCATTGTTTTGTTTGGCAAGGCTTGGATTAGATGAACCATTGGGAGACACCTCCGTTTCCAGTTTCTTTAGTTTTCACCTGTAATTCAGGTCAATCCCGTTCCCTCCCCGTCCCCCATCCCACACCTTAGACTTTGCCTGCTGGCTTCAGGTAGACCATCTTGGTCACTTCCACTATGTCAGCTATTGCTGCTATTCCCATGTAAATTGGTAGAAAGGTAGGTAATGATCGTGTGAATAGTCAAAATTTGGTTGAGATCATTCTTGTAGTTCTGGAAGGACTCTAATTTTTGCTATATTGTGGGATTTAGTTAACCAGTTAACATTCATGAGTAAACCAGGTTTTTTACCTGAAAAAAATTCAGGGGTGATTCGAACCCCTAAACTGCCCCCTTAGCTACGGGCTTAGGAGTCAGTCATTTTATTGTTAAAGGGGACAGACAGGACTTTGAAACACCCTCCACGAGACTATCTCCTCCCCCAGACCCATGAGGACAGGAGGCACCTTCCAAAGTGAGCCCCAAGAGATAGAACTAGAAGCTGCTGGTGGTGAGGTTCCTAACTTCTGGCAACCCAAAAGTGAACCTCTTGAGGAGTTTCCTGGATGAGACTTGAGGCGAAGGGTGTGCGAGTCACCTCAGTGGGCTTCCCTGGCTGAGTCAAGCCACAGTTAAGCCTCATGCTGATAAATCTTTAATGTATTGTCGAAGGCTGTCATGTCCAGAATCACTGGGTTTCTGTGAGTTTTTAATACTGTATAGCTTTGTTCCAGTAGCATTCTCTCCTGACATTTCATCTTCATCTATGGCAGGCACCCTCAGTTTGTGAGGTCTATTGGGAATGAGGCAAGTGAGGTCTGTGGAATGTCCAGGGAGGGAGAAATAAGCCTTGTCTCTTTGAGGCAAGTGTGACTGTTGCAATTGGCAAGCTTCATTAGCATTGAAAAGCCTTGCAGCTTAAAAGCCTGCCTGTTGCTGCCTGGGGGCATCCTTTGTTTGGTAGGTGTTGGGCAGTAATTCAATCAGAGGAGTCAGATATAGCAGAGCACTTGGATGAACCAACCCGGACACAGAGTATTATTTGAGAATACAGAAATGTTGGACCCACCCAGACAATCATATCAGACTGCACAGAGAAGCCCTTGAAATCTACATGCATGCAGACAATTTCAACAGAAAGGAGGAACCCATGAAAATAACCAAAATCAGGCTACCAGTATTAAAAAAAACACCAAATGGACAGCAAATAAAGAACCCCCCCCCCCAGAAACAGGGAAATTCAAGACAGTTAACAATCAAGTGCCAGTTAACACCTCCCAAACAAAGGATGCCCCCAGGTAGCAACAACCAGGCTTTGAAGCTGCAAGGCCTTTCAATGCTAATCAATTGGGCCAATTGCAACATTCACACTTGTCTCAAACAGACATTCTACAGACCCCACTTGCCCCATTTCCAACAGACCTCTAAATAAACCTCAGAGATGCCTGCCACAAATGCAGGCAAAATGTCAGGAGAGAATGCTGCAGTTTTCAGGCTATATGGAACATGGCTATGATATATTTGTTTACTGTTTTGTTTTGCTTTGTTTCTACTGTTCATTATGGCATTGAATGTTTCCCATCTTTTTTGGAAACTACCCTGAGTCCCCCTGGGGAGATAGGGTGGGTTATAAATAAAGTTGTTATTATTGTTGTTGTTGTTGTTATATTATAGCTTAAAAAACTCACAGCAGCCCAGAGAAGTCTTTAGCTTAATCCTTCAAAACTCAGCAGTAGTCTCTGAGGAAATGACTCCTGACTCATCCCTATAGGGGAGAAAAGCAAGATAGACATAAAGTTAATAATTATAAGAGTTATCATCATCCTGCCTGGCACCCAGCGAATCCTTCATGTGTCATTGCCATGGGGCTTCCCTTCTAGGATGTCACCACTAGCCCAGTTGGTACATTTGAGGCGTCTTCTACACTGCCATATAAAATCCAGATTATCTGCTTTGAACTAAATTATAAGGCAGTGGAGACTCATGTAATCCAGTTCAAAGCAGGTAATGTGGATTATCTGCTTTGACAATCTGGATTTTATATGGCAGTGTAGAAGGGGACTGGGTGCTTTTTAGTTTCCCTTGCTCCCGCATCTTTGGGAACTGGCTCTCTGAGGACTTGCTTCTAAGGCCCCTTCTTAACTGCCATATAATCCAGGTTATCAAAGCAAATAATTCATATCTGCTTTGAACTGGATTATTTGAGCCTACACTGCCATATAATCCAGTTTAAAGCATATAAGGTGGATTTTATACAGCTATGTATAAATGCCTTAGGGCAGGGGTCCTCAAACTTTTTAAACAGAGGGCCTGGTCACAGACCCTTAAACTCTTGGAGGGCCGGATTATAATTTGAAAAAATGAATGAATTCCTATGCACACTGCACATATCTTATTTGTAGTGCAAAAACCACTTAAAACAATACAATAATTAAAATGAAGAATAATTCTAACAAATATAAACTTATTAGTATTTCAATGGGAAGTGTGAGCCTGCTTTTGGCTAATGAGATAGGATTGTTGTTGTTGTGTGCTTTCAAGTGATTTCAGACTTAGGTTGACCCTGAGTGAGGACTGGGTAAATGACCTTGGAGGGCCGCATCTGGCCCCTGGGCCTTAGTTTGAGGACCCCTGCCTTAGGGCATTTCCACCCAGCAATATAACCCAGAATATCAAGGCAAGTAATCAACAATATCTGCTTTGGACTGGGTTATCTGAGTCCACACTGCCATATAATCCAGTTCACTGTGGATTTTATACAACTGTGTGGAAGGGACCTTTGAAGTGGGTTTTGCTCTTGGACAGGGGCCACAGTGGTGATGCTAAAGCTGGGCAGTATTTTCCCATTTGCCCCAGACCTCAACAGACAGATCTCAAAGTTGAGTCTGACTCCATGCCTCTTGAGGGCCACACCTTTCTGGTGGTTGGAGGGTGGGCTGTGGGGATGGGAAGGAGACTGGCTTCTTCTGAAGGAGGAGCGGGGGCGGGGTGTAAATTAGCCCTTGATGGGATTTAGAGTGCCTTTAATGAGATCCAGCAGGGAAAGGAGATAAGGTTCAGTGGAGGTGCCAGCCTGCTGTTTGTTTGGGTCCACTGCTTTTGCAGCTTTGTTTACTCTTGACACTTCTCACTCCTTTGCTGGTGCCTCCAGCATCCTGCCGGGAGGGGAGGGAGGCAGACGGTCAGGAGATTCTTGCCTCCCAAATACCCTTCATCAAGGCTTCATTTGCTGTGTTTGTTCTGCCTCCTCTTCCTATTATGAGAGGCATTTGCTCTTGCACGCCTTCAAGAATGGCAAGGTTTAACTCCGCTAAAGCTTTCCTTCCTTTCCTTCTTCTTTCTCCCTCCCTTAGAAGTCTCCCTGCAGGCTGCTGAGAAATCTTATCTGGCAGAAATCGGTACTCTGTCTGTTTCAAGTCAGGTTGTCAAAACATACTGAGCGAAATCCAATTGTTAGATTCTGCTGAAGGGGGTCGGTTGGGTTGAACAGATGAGTTTTACACACGTTTCATCAGTTTCCATTGATTAAAGGAATGTTGGGACTTGCAGTTGGATTTATGCCACTGATAGAAATTTAGCAGATTGTTCTGTGGATGGTCGCTCTGATCTCATATCCCAGAAACACTCACAATTCCCAGTATATTAAAACACTCAGGGGTGCATGACAGAGTTCATTTTGAAATTGACAAAATACACCCTTACCTTAAGGGATGGTCACCAGGTAGTATCCTGATGAACCAATTGTAGCTTGTTTCCAAGTGAGCTTGTAGAACTGTAGTCTGAAGTAGGGATTAAAGTGCCACTGAATGCAACGAAACTTCTGAGTAGTGTTCATAGTAAGATGTTGCCTTGAAGATGCCTTTGTGTGGGATATCTTCTGAAGCCAGTAACATATTTTGCAATGTAAGGAGCGACAGCCTTTTTCCTGAAGAGCTTTGAATAAGCCATGCCAATGAAAGTATTGTAATGCTATAACCTTACATACACCTATTTGGAAGTCAGTGCCTTTTAAATGTTTGCCAATTTTTTTCCTCTGTGCTAATGAGAAAAAAAAATGGCTACATTCCTTGCACATGCTTCTTGTGCCTGATTTGACTCCTGTGTGTGATAGATAAGCAACCAAATTGTATGAGGGACTGTGAAGCATTTCAGACAAGTATCTAGCCAATGTAAAGCAAAATCCAGAAAAAAGACTCAGTTGTATCAAGTACTGCTTTCTTCGGTGCGGATTTATCAGTCAAAGTGACATAAAAAACTTTTAAGTCAACTATAATTAATAGACACCCCAATCTCAGTAAACAGTGATATTTATGGTAGTGAGTGGTCCATGGATCACTCCCAGTTTGTAAGCTATTGGCTGCAGACAAGCTTCCAGAAGAGAAAGAAACAGTTGTAATCAACAGGCACAAGTGTGATGGTCCTTGGCACGTTGGAGAAAAAATGCTTACCAGACACAACACACACACTGCTCCCCAGGTAACTTAATCCTTTTTTGGGTGATTTAGCTGGAAACGTGATTGATAATTATAAGAAGATGCCACTGAAATAAGCAGTGGGCTGTCTTAGTAGAAGATAGCTATAACTAACAGATACATCGTTCGCACATGTATTCAAAGGGGACTCCCACAGAATATAATGTAACTCCTTGAAAAGTTTACACAAGATATATGGCTATATTCCCTCTGTAATCAATAGAATTTCAGCTGGTTGTATGTTCTGTTTCATTGCTTTTCATGACAGCTAGTTGCTATTAATTCTCATTAAGTTGCATTCAATGTGTCTATTCTAAGCTGTAGAAAATGCCCGTAAATGTATGTTTCAGACAGATATTTACATCATGATGTCCTGATGCCTTCATCTGGTTGATTGATACAGATATAATTATTTAGGATGAAACTTTATTTCAAATTGTTCAGGGCTTTAAAGTATACAAAGGGATATTGTAGCACCCTTGAGACTAACTGGGAAAAATAAGGTTGTAGTAGATCTTTAAGAGTCATTGGGAAAAGAACAAATTCAGAACTCAATGCAGCTCATATGAGCATGGTATGAAAACAGTGATAAATGCCAGTAACCGGCTATTCCAGCATTTCATGCTATTTGTCATTTCCACACGCTTTTCAAGGGACAGCTCCCTTAATGGAATACCATACCATCTGATCCAGATGTTCTCAAGGCTTGTGTAAATGCAGCAAGCACAGTCTTCTTCAGGAAAGGCCACAGCTGTTTGTACCAGGTGTGCTAACTTGTCAGTTGGAGAGAATTCCTGATAAATTAATGTTGTCAGGGGAACACTCAAAACTGTGTGCCAGTGTCCATGAGAGAGTGTGACTTCCAAATAGGACACTCTAGCCCAATTTAAGCTTCAGATTCTTCCTTTACATCTCTTCTTTGGTTTATGGCTTTCATAGCTTGCCTGGAATTTGGTGGAATGGGGAAGTAAATCAGAATTCTGGTTCTACTAGATGCATAGTTTTGGATAAGCTCCTCCAGTTTCAAGTAGAGTTTAGATATCATATGAGAGTAGAAGGAACACATACTCATATCCAAGAATATGTTTATAGGACCAGCAGAGCTACTAACTTGTGAAGCACTAGGGTGATCAAATTTTGTATCCACAAACCAGATGGAGAAGGATCTAAAACAGAAATTGGGAACACTTGGTTTTTCAGGTCTTAGGCTACAATGCCCATGATCCCTGGTATCAGATAGGTCAGTTAGAATTTGTAATCTATCAACCGAAATCCTGTAATTGTAAGTATGTCAGATGCTGTAGCACTTTTCCTGTGTATGTTGTATGGTGGTTAGATGATATAACCAGTAACATCTATCTATCTATCTATCTATCTATCTATCTATCTGTCTATCTATTTATTTACTTACCATATTTGTATACCGCTCTTCTCAGCCCTTGGGCGACTCAGAGCGGTTCACAATAGCAAAATTAAATGCTTAAAACATAATAAAACAGTTAAAAACAATTAAAACAATGGCATTATAACAATAAATTAAACATCATATAACATCTAGTAAAGTTTTCTTTCGATGGGATCTTACCACGACTTATTTCAAAAGATGTAGGGCCACTACTAAATGCATTATGAGAGTAATACACTCTGCCACTCAGTTTACCATGCTTTCTTTGACTGTGTCTCTGGAGAACATCTGAAAGGCAATGAATAAAGAAAACACAGGAAGTGTACATGCATTAATTCATGTTTCTTTTATAAGTGTATACATTACCAGATTCTTAATGACATTAACAGTTATTTAGACTGGATAGAATTCCTTTTGAGTTCAAGACATTGAGGATCTTGACAGGGAAGCCAACATCTGCTAAGAATTCTTAGGGTTACTTGATGGTTTTTTTTGGGTTGGTTGGATCCTTAATGGAACTCATGAAACCCACTGGCTTCCTATCCATGACTTAAGGGATCTTGAGTTCTCAGCTGAATGTTGAATAATTTTTTTCCCCATGTTTTTATGATCAACTTAGGAAATGACATTTATAACCCAGGAACAAAAATCATAGGGGACTATTTTGGGGATAGTAGTGATGTAATATAATGGGGATTCTGAAAGGAATGTTGAGATAACCCAGGCATGGCAAACTTTAGCCCTCCAAGTGTTTTGGACTTCAACTTCCACGATTCCTAACAGCCTACTGGCTGTTAGGAATTGTGGGGGTTGAAGTCCAAAACACCTGGAGGGCCAAAGTTTGTCCTTGTCTGAATAACCCATACCACCACTCCAATTGAATACTGCAGATCTAACTAATAAAAGGAGCCCCTGATGGTGCAATGGGTTAAACGCTTGTGCCAGCAGGAAAGGTTGGCGGTTTGAATTTAGGGTGATGAGTGAGCTCCCATCTGTCAGCTCCAGCTTCTCATGCGGGGACATGAGAGAACCCTCCCACAGGATTGTAAAACATCCGGACATCCCCCCGGGCAACATCCTTCAGAACACATCACATCAGAAGCGATTTGCAGTTTCACAAGTCGCTCCTGACACACACACACACACAAAAACTTAATAAATTCTCATTAATGGGAATTAGGTTTTTTCCCCACAGTAACTCAGAATGCTGTTTGGATATGTGAACACTCTACAAACTGCATAAAGTTTTGGATGTGATTGCTGTTTGACCAAAAACTTGATACTTGTTTTGCTATCAATTTTGTAATGTGACCTCTAGACTCCACTTTGCCAGATGGCATCATGTTTTAATATAGAAGCTAGACCTTCAATGATGGATTTACATTATCCGAGGAAAAATGATTTGATAGCAGTTTCAGACTGTCTCATCCATATAACTGAATTTAAAAGTGTCTTTGATTGGATGGTGTCCCTTTATTCTGACTTTTTTCTTACTACAGGGAAATGTACACTTTCATTTTGTAGGTTTTGTAGTTTGACATTGTTTCATATACTTTGGTGACAAATCGTTTTTTTAAAGTCTTGGTTTACTTGAGGAACTTTATTCGTAGTCATGGTATTTGTATAGCTGCTTAACTGAAGGAAATAAGAGTTAGAAGTACTAAACTTTGGCTGGCCCTGTATTATAATATTCATGGGCAACAGCTTGTGGCAAGAGCTTGCCTTCCTGTCAACCTGAGTATGTGACTTTGAAACTCCCATTTCATTTCCTATAGAGCAAAGGCCCAGAATGATAGCCAGAAGGTAAAATGTGTTAATGAGGGCTCATTATCTCCTGATTACTTGGCCATTAAAATGTGTGGCCACCTGTTGCTTTTCTTAGTGTTAATCTGATTCCTCCAAGTTGCCCCAAAATGGACAAAGAGCAGCTCCTTAACCAGCAGGGTCATTCACTATGCGTAGCAATGTTACCTAGCAAGTCTGAGAAACTTAAGTTGCAATGCAGTCTTTTTTTCCTCATTATTTATTATATTTTTATCTTGACTTTTCTCAGAATAGCATATGTGGTTCTCCTGTCCTTGCCCTTTGGCTTGTATCACCATGGAACATCATTTAAATTCTGGGGTTGAAGGCTTTCATGGCCGGGAATCACTGGACTGCTGTGAGTTTTCCGGGTCGTATGGCCATGTCCCAGAAGCATTCTCTCCTGACGTTTCACCCACATCTATGACAGGCATCCTCAGAGGTTGAGAGGACATCTCAACCTTTGAGGATACCTGCTATAGATTAGGTAAAGGTTTTCCCCTGACATTAAGTCCAGTCGTGTCTGACTCTGGGGGTTGGTGCTCATTTCCATTTTTAAGCTGAAGAGCTGGCATTGTCCGTAGACACCTCCAAGGTCATGTGGCCAGCATGACTGCATGGAGCGCCGTTACCTTTCGGCTGGAGCGATACCTATTGATTTACTCACATTTGAATGTTTTTGAACTGCTAGGTTGGCAGAAGCTGGAGCTGACAGCGGAAGCTCACGCTGCTCCCTGGAATCGAACCTGTGACCTTTCAGTCAACAAGCTCAGCAGCTCAGTACTTTAACCCACTGCGCTACCGGGGGCTGCTATAGATGTGGGCAAAATGTCAGGAGAGAATGCTTTTGAAACATGGCTATACAGCCTGGAGAACTAACAGCAGTCCAGTCATTTAGGTTGTTCCTGTTAGACACACAGAAGGAGAAAGTGATCTTGGTGATCAAATGATATTTGGATCCAGGTTTATCCTAAAGACATCAAATCCTGTCTGCTTTTGAAAGCTAAGCAGGGTTAGCTCTGGGTCGTACTTGGATGAGAGACCACCAGTGAATATCAAGTGCAGTAGGCTATTTTTAGGATGAAGGAAAAGCAAAACCACTTCTGAGAATTCCTTGTCTAAGAAAGCTGTATTAAATTCATGAATTCACCATATGTTTGATAGGTGACTTGAAGGTGCATATGCGCAGACACACACATTACACAGGACTCTCTTTGTTCCCTTTCATTTTTTTTTCTCCTTTCCTCTTGTCTTCTACTGTTTCAGCTTGGATTGTAGACTTAGGCCCCATCTATAATGCCATATAATGCAGTTTGAAGCTGCATTATAAGGTGAGTATAGACTCATATAATGCTGTTCAGTGAGCCACAGTGGGTTAAACCACTAAGCTGCAGAACTTACTGACCGGAAGGTTGGCACTTCAAATGCGCAAGCTGGGGTGAGCTCCAGTTACTAGACCCAGCTTCTGCCAACCTAGCAGTTCAAAAACATGCAAATGTGAGTAGATCGATAGGTACCGCTTCGGCGGGAAGGTAACGGCATTCCATGCAGTCATGCTGGCCATATGTCCTAGGAGGCATCTATGGGCAATGCTGGTTCTTTGGCTTAGAAATGGAGATGAGCACCATCCTCCAGAGTTGGACTCAACTAGACTCAATGTCAAGGGGAAACCTTTACCTTTACTTTTAATGCTGTTCAGTGCACATTTTGGAGGGCGGCTTCAAGTGCTGTTGAGAAGTTTCAGAGCATTTTTTGTTTACTTATATAAGGCTTACTTGGCAGTTTTTCAGTTAATATTTGGATACCATTTGGGATAAAGTGTCTGCTGAAGCATATTGAGCTGTTCTTTCTTATTCATGACATAGAAACCTGTCCCTATTTTTCCATGTTATATCTGCATCTGGTACTGAATTCTATGTTAATGAAGTAATTGCTAAGAAAAAAAATTAAATTTATTTAAAATATTTATATTCCTCCCTTCTCACCCCGTAGGGGACTCAGGGTGGAGCACAGTATATATACAGCAAATATGTAATGCTGGGACAAGAATTCATATACGCATACATAAACATTAAAAACATTTACCTTGATATTAAAATACACCATTTAAAACTGTCCCGGTCATCAAAAAGTCTACAGTACTTCATTAACCGAGGTATACTTGTATATCCATGCCAGAAACATGGATATCCTTGTGGCATCCTGAAGGCTAACACTTCTTTCATAGACTAAATCTGCTTTTATCGTATAGACTGGGTTGATGTGAATGTTGCAATTGGCACTTTGATTGGCATTTAATAGCCTTGCAGCTTCAAAGCCTGGCTGCTTTCTGCCTGGGGGAAATCCTTTGTCCTGAACATGTTTATGTGACTTATTTAAGGTTGATTTTTAGGTTATAGAAGCATTTTTACATTTCTTGTTTACTGTGAGTTAATATTATACATTTCTAATAATTTATCAAATACATCATATGAAAAGAGTCTGATAGGAATATTTCTCATGCTATTCTGAAGAGCGATAGTGTAGAAAGTGATAGAGCAGTAGCAACATATTAAGTAAGAATGTCTTTTAATATTTGATTAGCAATGCCTATACAATATTGCTGCTTTAATATATTCCATTAAATTGTTTTCAAATAATTAGAAAGCTATGGCAGACTGCAAGATGCATTATGATCCTATATGTGCATTCTCTGATTCCGACTACCTGTCAGATGTGATTGGTGCTCCTCAATTTTTTCTGTCAACCTGTAATACAAAATATGCCTGTTAACAAAAGAAATAGGAAGTGGTTCTTTCTGGAATGAATGTTATTTCCTGTTTTGGACCTATAAATACTACCTTTTCCTTTCCTGGGCTGGTGGGGGGAAGGTTGGCTGAGGCTGGCAAATCATTGGCTGACTTTTAAAATAGGCAGAGTGAAGTTTGTATCTATTTTTAATGTTTTAAAAATAAAACTTATTAGAGAGCCAGGCAAAATATCTCTTCCCGTATAGGAATGAACACCTCTGTGCTGCCAAAGGCCATATGACAGTCCACTCAGAGCCTCTGAGCAAAGCCAGCTGTGATAAAAAGAGGCTTATTGTAGCCCCTTCTGTTCACTTGCTCATAAAATCCCATTGAACTGTGTCCAAATTCATTCCTCCAGGCAGACAGTACCTGTGTTAAGTAGACAGTCCTAGGGCCTTTCTGAATATAGCAGTCTTCCAGAGGCACATCTACAAATACCAAGTGTAACTTTTATTTAACAGATACTTTACCATGCAGGCACATCAGTCAAATCTGATTTCTTATTTTGTAATTAGGAAGAATCACTTACAAGCAAAGGCAATGCTAAAGCTTGCATTTTTCATTTTGTTGTAGTTATGAATTTTTAATTGTATTCTTGGAGATTGATGTGGGTTTCTATTAATGTGTCATACACTACTTCCAATAGCTGAAGAGGCTGGATATATTTCAAATGAATGCCCTGTGAGTTGTGAAAGCACGTGCTGTGCCAGGAGATCTTTTTGTATCTTTGAGCATAACTGAGAGAAAGAAGTTGATAGCATAAGCTTTCATAGATATTAATGCACCCTATCACATGCAATTGATAAAATAGACTTATTTCTATGAATACACTGAAATCTATGAAATCTACACTGACTGCTTAGGTTGGTGTAGGGCTGGAGCAGCTACATGGTAACCAAATGCCGCATGGAGCTGATCCAGGGTTACACAGAGCAAGGCCATCTTGACCCACATTAATCAAATGCCGCATGGAGAATTTGGACCAGAATTTGGACAATCTCATGGCTTTCGGATCGTCTGAATAGTTGGGGTGGTTCCAGAACGGGACTGTCTAGCTGTTTCCACACCATCCTATGTTTCCCACACTTGGGCTGTCACAGCAGTCTCCAGCTGCAATGCAGGTTGAGTTTCCTCTGTTAGCTCCAGCTCCGCATGCAGGGACATGAGAGAAACCTCCCACAAAGGTAGTAAAACATCAAAAAATCTGGGCATCCCCTGGGCGACGTCCTTGCAGATGACCAATTTTCTCACCAGAAGTGCCTTGCAATTTCTCAAGTCACTCCTGACACACACACAAATGCAAATTCTACCTGTCGGCCATTCCCTATAGTGACTTTATTCAGTGTGATGGGTGCTTTAGGAAGGTAGTAGTGGGTAAAAGGGCAGACAGATAGAAACAGTGGCACATTCAGAGAACACAGGGTGGCAAGTGACAGTTAGGGTGGCTGTCTTATCAGCTGGGGGAGACTCTGTGTGACCCATATCCCAGAAGATTATTAGTCAGAGTAGATCTGCTCCAGAGATTATGTTCCTAACTTCGTTTTCTCAGGAAGGTGCTACAAGATCCCTTCAGATTTTGATTCAGAGTAACAGGACTATGTCTTTGAAACTTTGCATGTGAAAGTTGCCAGCTATTGTTGATCCATATGCACTTGTGTGGGTCTTTTAGTGAGACTAATACACAAAAAGAAACAGTTCTCTTCTTGTTCACAAATCTTTCCTAACCTGTTAAGAAAAATGACCTTGGGTGCATTTGCACTGTCAAATGAATACAGTTTGACATCACTATTATGACCCAATCCTATGAAATCATAGGAGTTGTTGTTTTACAAGGTCTTCAGCCTTCTCTGCCAAAGAATGCTGGGACCTTCCCAAACTGTAACTCCCAGGATTCCACAGCATTGAGCCATTGCAGATAAAGTAGTATCAAACTGCATTCGTTCGACAGTACAGTTGCACCCCCTGCTGGATTGGGCCAAAGTGTAACAGACCCAGTTTTCTATTTTCCCAGTAACCAAAGAGGATTGTATCTGGGAAACCGACAGGCAGGACATGAGGGGTGTAATTCTCATCCAATCCAATTCTCAAGCTAATGGCCAAAGCATAGTAACACTGGAGGCAGTACACAGCTATCCTCACTAGTAGCCTTGCTGCTTGCTTGGAAGTGATTGTTATATACTGTAAATTGCCAGGAAGTTGCCCATTTAAAAATAATTAATCATTGATATTGTAGGCAAAGCAGCAGGGCACTGCAGTACAGCCATCAGCTAGGGTTATGTAAGAAGGTAGAAATGACAAAGTAAAAAAAAAATGTTTAAGCCAAATCTTTCTTGTAAAAACTGATGACATAACAGACTGGGGAAGTGCTAATCTGGCCTTCATGGAAGGTAGTGGATTCTCTGGACCAATTTGCCTAAAATTTGCCATTTTCATGTGATGACCTAAAGGTAATGGTGGCAACGTGTCTACTTGTATTGGCTTGCTTAAAGAGGGAATAATAACAAGTGCATTTTTAAAAACATCTTGGATTAGTCCCAGGATGTTCGTGCAAGTCAGGAGAGAAGTTCGTTTTACTCATCAGAATCTAAATCAATAATTAAAAGGCCTTATACATGTTTATGGACCAGCGGATGGTTTGTGAATCTCCATTGTTATTCTTGTTTACATAAAGGGTAAATTGCTCCAGTGATATTCCTTAAAACAGAGCAAAGCCAACCTAATATTAGGTTAATACTAGTAGCAGTGCAGCAGTATAAGATTTTTAAAAATGTAGATGTGTATATCCAGTGCTGGATTTAGAACAAATGAGGTCCTGTGCTAGTTAAGTTATGAGGTCCCTTACTTGGGCCCTGAAGTGTGCTTCGTGGCACACTTCCATACACTATCACTATATCTAGAATTGCTCTGAAACAGAAGGCCTTCAAATTTAGAATTGAACTACATAAGCAAAATCCATCATAATTTTTTGGGGTAGGCAGGGATATTGGACCGTTGGCCAATGGCCCCCTGTGCTTAAGCACACCTAAGCACAATGATAAATCTGGCACAGTGAGTATAGCATACTACAGAGACTGCATTGGTTGTATTTCCGATTTTTTAGGTTGTTAGCTATCTTTTGAAGGGAGGTATATGTATATTGAGATGTAGCAGGGGAACCACCAAAAATATTTTTAGGACATTCCATGCCAGTATGGGGAAGACTAGTGGTGGGGGTGAGGAATTGATGAAAAATAAATACATATTTCACATCATTGTTCCTGGACTCCCTGGTGGCACTGTGGGTTAAACCCTTGTGCTGGCAGGACTGAAGAGCGATAGGTTGCAGGTTCGAATCTGAGGAGAGCATGGATGAGCTCCTTCTGTCAGCTCTGGTTCCCCATGCAGGGACATGAGCGACACCTCCCACAAGGACATCAAACACCCAGGTGTCCCCTGGCAGTGTCCTTGCAGACAGCCAATTCTCTCACACCAGAAGCGACTTGCAATTTCTCAAGTTGCTTTCGACACACACACACAAGTCATTGTTCCTACCTTAAACATATTTTTCTGATTCTATTTTTCTTATTCTACCTGCAGAAGTAATTAAATGTGACATCTAGAGTTAGTGTTATTTTAATTATCTGCCTGTGGTTCCGTTATAACTTGTATGTGAAAAGAGGCAAAAACATTTAAAAGGCACCTTGGACATCTTTCCCAAATTATCGGGGTAGTGTGCTAAAAACTCCAACCTCATGTCTTCCAGATGAGTTGGGCTATGTTGTGGTCCAATACATTTGTAGAGCACCAGTGTGGGAAAGGATGGCCTACCATAATTGAATGGTTCGATTACCAAATCAGAAATTTAAGTATATACCCTTAAGTGCTCGACATCAGTTTAATTTTACTTCCCTTGCATAATCACAACAACCCAGTAATCTGGTGACACAATGAAGAAGGATAGTATTCTGGTAATATAAGTTGGCCTCCTGCAAAAACACCCACCAAAATTTAGTTTTAAACATTCATTCTTGGAAGACTTGACAGCTGCCACCAATGTCCTGCCTAGGATATTCATGTAGATTGCAGGGCTTTGTCCCATCTTTGGTCTTTCAATACCTTAGCTCTGAAAACAGAGTGGGAGGTTAAATGAAATTCTGAGCAGATCAGGGGGCAGTACCTTTTTTCTTTCTGGGGTCTTTTCCATAGACTTGGCTCTTTATGTGTGCTCTTTGTCACATAAAGATCAGGCTTGTTTAAAACAAAGGAGTGTTGACCTTCCAACCTTCTCCATGCCTGTGGCAGATTTCAGGGCTCTTTGTTTGCTTTTAAGCGGGAAGGTGACACTTCTCGCCTCTCTCTGGATTTGCGTTTATCTTCATTCATGTTATCGCCACATAAAAGAGGGCTGCTCCCCTTCTCCAAATTGCTCTGCCGTTATCTGCTAGCCTCCAACTCTATAAGATATTTTTAAAGTAATAAAAATAGTTTATGGGGTTTTGGGATGTACTTTCATTCTTATTTTGAGATGCTATGGACCTGGGAGTTTTACAAAGGCACTCATAGTTCTTTTATAAGTGCTTAATGTTACATGTTTGCTCTTGATCTTTCAAATCTATTATCCTAAATAACTGTTTTTAAAGAAATACATTTGCCTCGCTCAGTGTACAACAGATTCCATTGAACTATACCTTATTTCAATCTTCTTTTCATAAGTCTGGTAGCCAAAATCTTGGTTTTCTTTACTGTTGTTTGCTGTTTTTGCCATCTGTCAAACTTACATAAAGGGATGGCCCAAGACATACTGCTGCTTAACAAAGGCAATTGACAGCGTTGCTCCACTAATAGTTCCACATATAGAAGCTAAGTGCATGAACAGTTGACACCTTGCAGGATCTTTTACCACATTTGATGGTAGCAAAGTCTTGTCCTGTGAATAAAAGAAAAGGCAACAGGTTTCAGAAAGAATACCAAAGACATTTACAATCTGAGATAGTTCCCTTTTTTTTAGCCTCTGAGGGGGAAATGCTGGTTTGTGGTGTCTAAGGCTGGGTCTACACTGCCATATAATGCCAGTGGTATATAATATGGAGGTATATTGGTTTCAGAATGTGGATTAACTACACTGAATAGGATTTTATGTCAATTAATCCACATTCTGAAGCTGCTTTATTTGGCAGTGTAGATCAAGCCTAAGGCTTCTTCTGCCATTCCAAAATTTTTGGAAGGCAAGTTTAAGATCATTCAACACTGATATTCCATGTTTTATCCCTAAAATTGATTCTCTTGGTTTGTTGTCTTGAGTCAGCCATATCCAAAGGTTGTTGTTAGTCCCTTTGTGTTTTATCGGTATATATAGTTCTGTTTGTCTTCACTACTGTGTTTCCTTTCCTTCAGCAAAGTGAGCTGAACTCCTTCCTGTGGACTATAAAGAGAGACCCACCGTCTTATTTTTTTGGTACTATTCATGTACCGTATACTCGAGTCTGGGATCATATTCCTGAGAATTCAAAGAAAGCCTTCCAGCAGAGCCATATTGTCTACTTTGAGCTGGACCTTACAGATCCCTACACAATCTCTGCTCTGACGAGTTGCCAGCTCCTGCCGCAAGGTGAGAACCTTCAGGATGTACTTCCAAGGGACATCTACCGCCGACTCAAGCGCCACTTGGAATATGTCAAGCTCATGATGCCTTCCTGGATGACCCCAGACCAGCGAGGCAAAGGGCTGTATGCAGACTATCTCTTCAATGCTATTGCAGGCAACTGGGAAAGGAAAAGACCTGTGTGGGTCATGCTTATGGTTAATTCTCTGACTGAAGTTGACATCAAATCACGCGGTGTGCCTGTCTTGGATCTCTACCTTGCCCAGGAAGCTGAACGACTGCGTAAGCAGACCGGGGCTGTAGAAAAAGTAGAGGAGCAATGCCACCCACTGAATGGCCTAAATTTCTCTCAGGTAAGAGATGTAAAGCTTTCTTGGTGTGTTGTATATGAAAAATGCAATCTGTGCTGTCCTAATTCTCTTTTGATAATCCATAAGCTTCTTTCATTTGAAGGGACAGGTACACCAGTAGAACAAAAAGTTTGGGTCAGCCTCTTATATTGATACAGAGCTTGAAAAAAACCTACTTCTTGGACTAAAGAGTGCCAGAATTCTCCAGCCAACAAAGCAAACAGATTTTAGCAGTTTTGGTCAAAAAATAATATAGCTGTCGGATTTTGTGAGATAATTGTGTGGAATAGTTTGTGAAAATGACTAATATTATAAAAGAGGCAAATTCTGTTCAGTAGTCCAGTCCATGGGGCTCCCTGGTGGCACAGCAGGTTAAACCGCTGAGCTGCTGAACTTGCTTACTGAAAGGTTGGCAGTTTGAATCCAGCGAATGGGATGAGCTCCCACTGTTAGCCCCAGCTTCTGCCAACCTAGCAGTTTGAAAATATGCAAATATGAGTTGATCAATAGGTACCACTTCTGCAGGAAGGTAATGGTGCTTCACAAAGTCATGCCAGCTACATGACCTAGGAGGCGTCTACGGACAACTCCGGCTCTTCGGCTTAGAAATGGAGATGAGCATCACCCCCCCCCCCCCCCCCAGAGTCGGACACAACTAGACTTAATGTCAGGGGGAAACCTTTACCTTAGTGCAGTCCATAGGAATTTACATCTATAAAGTCCCTCAGTAGAGGAAATCTCTAGTTACAGAACATTGTGAATTGATGAATCAGTCCTGGATTTCACTATTGTTTTTGTAACTGCACACAAACATTCACCACTTTTAAAACCTTTGGAAAATTGGCTCCAGTGATTTCTCTCATCACAACTCTTCCAAACATTTGCATCCTCTATTGGTAACTTTGTGACGGATAATTATTGTATTTTCCCACTTTTTGGGGACTTCTATTTTTTCTACAGACTTAGTTTCTTCTGAGACTTTTTGTATAAAAGAACAGTGGCTTCCATTTGCAGTTCAACTAAATGGTTCATATGAATTCATAGGTTCTTTTGTGGACATTTGCTCCTTGTGTTGGTTGTGATGTTAGATCTGAGTGTGAAATAGAAGGCACATGTAAGGATTTGAATGGAAGGTATCAATAGAAACAGCAGCAAAATTAGGAGTGCGGTGACAGGATGTGACATATCCAAAACTAACCTTACAGCTGAAATTGCATGCAGATTCCCAAAATGAATAGAAATATGTTATCTCCAGGAACTATACCAAGTTGGGACTGAAGGAAAAAAGTTAGAGGAAAATGTACCAGCATTTACAAAGGGAAGCAATAGTGTGGCATAAATCAGTCAAAACATCCCTGTGTGGAAGAGGCCTATGGCTATGCCCAGCGTATTTTGCATGACTTGGCAGATACATTGTTTCTTAATAGTTGGTAGCTGCAAATTGATATTTAAATTCCCAACTTAAAAAGGCTATTTAATAAGTTAATTTGATAGTAACACACCGTGCGTTTAGTAGAAAAGAACCTATCATAGGAAACATGATGGAGTTCACATATTTACTATAGATGTGCCTCCTATTTCTTTGTATTCTCATTTCCTAACATATGGAGGTATACTGGTGTTCACACTATCCACGTAACACAGCTAAAAAAGTGCACCAGTAGGACACTTGTACTTTAACAAAGTTTTAAAATAGTAAATTAATTATGTTCATAGGTTAAACAGTGTTATGTTGAAAATATTCAATATAGTCCAAAATATATTATTATTATTATTATTATTCTCATCAACAGCAGCATCTTGTTATGTGACCAGCGGTTCTCAAACCTTTTCAGCCATGGAGCCCATTTTGAAGCAAAAGTTTTTCGTGGAGCCCCAAGAAATGTTTATATATTATATTATATATATGATGTATATACAGTGATTCTTTTGATATACAAGTTTAGTTTGTTCTGTGACCAAGTTCTTAACTCAAAATGCTAGTATGTCAAAGCAGATCTCCCCGTTGAAATTAATCAGCTCCAGCCCACCAAAACCACACCAGTTTTTTTTTATTAAGATAAGGGAGCTTTCTGAGGGAGGAAAAGAAGGCCTCCTCCTTCGCCGCTTCGTTACTTCCAAAATTCTCTTCAGAGCAACCCACAACCAACTCATCAAAACCCTCATATCCACCCATCAAACCAAACAAAGCATGGTCTGTGGATGGAGGTGAAACACAGCCCACATTTGCCCACCCATTTTCCTACTTCCTCTTTCTCTCCCTTTTCCATCCTTTCCTCCTCTTTTCTCTCTCTTGCTCCCCCCGCCCTTTTTCAATCCTCCATTTTTTCATATACCATTCCACAGCGGAGGAAGAAAAGGGGGCAGCAGTTGCAGTTTCTGATGCTGTTGTTCATGCTGTGGAGGTGGCTGCTGGTCAAGAGGCAGTGGCAGAGGCTGCTGCACCAGGTACAGCCTGGACACTCACTAGGATCTCCTGTTGGCAAATTCATTGGCTGGAGGAGGGGAAAGGGGGGAGCACTCCTTCTGAAATTAGGACTATCCTTAACCAGCACAAGGGAGCTTGCTGAGGGGAAAAGTAAGGCCTCCTCCTTTGCTTCCTTCCTTCTCAGTAGCAATTGATTAAGAGGATGCTCATGCTGCCTCTGCAGCAATAACCAGCTGCCTCGCATTGCTCACACTGCCTTGGTCCTAGGGTGGGGTCTTCCAGAAGGAGCTGTGCAGAGCTTCACGCTCCAAAGCACTCCCTATGGACCTATGGGGAGCCCATGTGAACTTAGGAGCCATTCCACAGCAGGTACCACGAGGCCCTTCGCAAGGCCAGCTCTGTATTGCCCACCACGGCCCACATTCTCAGCATGCTGCTGGAGTCTCGGGTCAACCCACCCCAGGGCCCACCCACTGCCCTTGACTACAAGCACCACCGTGGTGGATAACAGGAAGCAGGCCTCAAAGGCGCAGGATGCAAAAGTGTTGTTTAAGGGGAGGGAAGACAGTGGCATTGTTTCCTCAAGCCCAACATAACAATGGAGAAAAGGAAGGGGTGGTCAAAGGTCTTTCAAGAGGATGGGTGGAAAAAGGAAAATGGTAGAGAGGAAGAGGGATGCTGCTATGAGGGGAAATAACTGTGAAGGAGGGAGAAGGAAAGGAGCTGCTGCTAGGTCCAGACAGTGGCCATGGAGGGACAATCCTTTGGTAGGCAGGGTCAGGGCACTCACAACGGTCGGGCTGAATTATAGCCGGTGAGGAGGGGAAAGGAGGGAAGCACAGAGCCCTGCTGAATGCTTCACAGAGCCCCAAGTGCTCCACGGAGCATACTTTGAGAATCACCAATGTTCAGTAAGCGCTTCTGGTCTTGCCCCTTAAAGAGATATAGCAGACCAGTCAAAAAACAAGATATATGCCCCTTTGCCGGAGAACTAAGAAATAGCAGCATGGGAGGTAGAGAAATGCAATTTGCAAGTTGCCTAAGTGTTGCTACATTGAATGATGGCGAACCTCAATTTATCTTTGAGTCCTCCTAGGGGTGAGAAAAGTGGTATATAAGTATATTAATTATTTTTTCCCTATTCTTCAATCAATACATAACTTAGTAGAGGGCCCTTCTTTCCAGGGCTCCCCATGGATATCAAAATTTATGGATGCTCAAATCTCACAGTATAGAACAATATGATAAAATGGTATCCCTTATATAACATCACGGATTAGCTTTTGGGGAAAAACTGGGATTTTCAAGCTGTGCATATGGGGAGGGACAACTGTATTTCTCCCTCTCTGTGTGTACCCCACTAGCTCAGTCTCCTTTCCACTGTCAGTTTAAACCCCTTTGCTGACAATCCACCTTCGTGCCTTACACCTTCTTCTGTTGAGTTTGTAGCATATTTTTGTGGGGGAGGGGGTTATTATAGTTGCAGCTTTTTCAGTTTTGTGGCAGTCTTGGGCACCTAAACCCTATGAATGTGAGAGGCTGACTATATATTTAGCCTCCTCTGTGTTTGTTTTGATGTCTCTTTTATGGCCTAAATCCTACTGCTAGTCTTACCATTCAGCAACTGGCTCAAATGTGTCCACTCTAGTTAGAATCCACTACTAGGATCGAGGTCATTATTAACATCCCACTGATTCAGTATGTGAGAAATCACTATCTCTTTATTGCTTATCAATCAAACCCATGAGGCTTGATGTTACTAAATTTTGCTCCATTATGCCCATTAGAATTGTTATCTAAAGTTCTCCTGCTTCTACATTGAGAATCTTCTAAAAGTCAAAGAAGGTTAATGGGTGAATTTGTTACCATTTTTTCTCTTATATTATATAACATTAGTGAGCAGCTACTAACAACATGCTTCAGTTGCAAAATTAAACAACAGCATGAGATTTAAAGGTCAGAAACACATATTCAATGCAGATACGGTTTATGGCCTGTGGTAAAAGGTTTAAAACATTTGCTTTTTATTTTCATGCTGGTGAGCCATTCTCAGGGGAGATGGTTTCATAGGCAGCATCACTGGTAGCAATATAGTTGAAAAATCCCAGTCTGCTTGTATTAACCATGTTAGAATGTGTGAAGTTAGTAGTCAAGATGAATAGGAGGTACTTGTACATAGAAATTCCTCCCCAACAGGTATTTTTAACACCAATTCTTCCTATTTTGCTCTTAATCAGTTCTGTGTATGTAACAGTTCTGTGTAGATGTGTAATATTTTTATGTCTTAGCTCTCATTTCAAAACAAATATTTCTAGCCCAGCAGTCATCTTGCAATAACAACAAGAAATATAGAAGCAGAATGAGTAATATTTCCATTGGTTAGGGAATATACTTCACGTCCTTTCTGCATATCTCATTGTTTTGCTCCATTATAACAGAATTAGAATAAAATACGTGAACTACCATAAGAGAAAAACGCAGAATGTATTGCAGTAATTTATCCAGTTGAATAGTTCCTCTTCTCTTGCAGAACACGGTCTATCTTGAAGAGCAGAGATAGACCTTTTAATAATTCAGGTTTGATAATGATCCTGTGTTGAGATGAGGAGACACCATCTCCTGGTGGAATTTTTCCACATCCGTATAGTCACAGAAATAGCAGATAGTATTGGTTAACTGCCATGTTAAGGAAATAAATAGACTTAGGTCTTCAGTACACCCAAGAAATGCTTCCAGGAGGTCAGGCCAACATATAATTTTCATGACCTCTTCAGAAGATCATCTGTGTTCATAATGTTTAGTCATTTGTCCAAAACATCTTAACACAGTTGTGTTGGTGACCTTTGCCCATGCCTCTTTGTAACCAAATCTGTGAACTTATTGTGTGCAGAAAAATACTACTTTACTTAAATTTGGTGTCAGTCTCCCATCTGCCAAGTCAACATATCTTTAGTTAAAAGTAAATGACTAGTTTCTATTTGCTCATCACCTTCAGTTGTCTCCTTGTTTTGACTGATTAGTAATGAGACTTGCATGGCATAATTGGTTGTAAGTGATAACAATATTTCTTCCTTATTGGCCACAGTCTCTGACAGTCCTTGCTTTAGAGACTTTATTACAAGGATGTAATGCATATTTCTTGCCCCACCGCAATGTAAATAAAGAATAATGGCTTGAAAAGTTAAAACAATAAATAATGTAGTAGCAAACATATCCTGAGTTATTTTTTGAGATGGTGAGCATGCTCTCTGAAGGATTCTGGAAGTTGTAATCCTAAAAGTAATTTTTATAACCTCCAGTCTTGGCATATTTTGAAAAGATATATAAGGTTTGAGCTGTTTCAGACTAGATGTTCTATAAATGTGGCCTGAAAAAAATTGCAACAGTTTTCATTTTATGATCGTATTCAAAGAGAATATTTTACTGCCGTGAATTATGGCTTGCTATGAACAAACAACATGCTAGGGCATGTAGCCCATTTATTTCTGTGTTGCTTCTCCAGATTAATCAGAAATAAAAAAATACTATAATATCCAAATGTGGGATCCTGTTTTTTAAATTGTTTTACAAGCCCTTAGTCATAAGCTTATAATTCAGGCTTGTAAAGTTTTCAACACACCAAGACACCAGGTTTGGATATAGAAGTTATTTAGCCTTCTGTTTCTGTATAACTTAATGTTTAGTTCCTTTCACATGACTTTTTAGCCCATTTTTGGGTCAAAGATTCATTTAAAAATGTCGTGAAAGCTATAGGCCCCAATGGAAAGACTATATTTTTTAACACCATTCATAGTGACTGGACGAAAATTGGAGAAAAAATTTGATATTTAACACATCGATGAAACAAGTGAGAGTGAATGGACTGCGTGTTTTGTAAAATAGGTACTGGGGGGTTGCTTTTGGTTGAAACATCTGTCTTTCTGTTTTTCGTGCTCTCATTGGAAAAGGTAATGTTGCAGTACATGTATACTTCAAAACGTGTTGTTTGCTCTCAGTACATGAGGGAGATATCACAGTGCAACTGTTTTTGCATCTCTTCTCACACTTAAGTATGTATGTGACGTGATGAGGGGAGAATTCAGATGATAAACTTATATTTGAAAAGTGGAATTGTGTCCTAAACATGTGTATTTCATTTACACATCTGTTTTCAAGCAGGATACATTACAAACCATCATCAGTTACTTAAAATTTGATTTAACTGATTTCCAAGAGAAACATAATATTTTGTAATATGTCAAAATCATTTTTCTTTTTTACAGCTGTCTTCATGCTTAAATAGTATTTCATAATACTTTCAGGGCTGTTCTTACCACTAAGCAGAGTAAGGTGGAAACCTGAGATGGCAGGGCAATGAAGTGTTGGTGGATGGAGCTTTGAGAGCCAGGCCCCAAGCATCACCTAAGCTGCCCTGAAGATCTGAATGCCAGTCCAGTCATATGTGCTACGTGGGGGGGATATTGTGCTACATGGGAGAGAAGGAATTATGGGAGAGAAGGAATTATTTTTGTTCAGATGGAAGGATGTCTTGGGTTGGTTTTCAAAATGCCAATCTGGCTGACCTATTCCACCACTTATCCTATGTTTTACTTCTACCTCTTGCAGTACATAAATCTTTTTTATATGGTTACACACACCCCATTGCTGTTTTGTTTCCTTGCTGCTTGGCTGTATTGGAGAAGGAAATGGGATTACAAATAATACAGTAAAGTAAGACCCCTATAACCATGGAATCCATATCAACATTTTCACTTACCTGCAACCAGGAAAAAATGATCTCTCAAGGAATTTGCTAGATCCCCCCTGTCATTCTATAATATACAACCCAGGAGGATACTACAGAGTTATGTTGGAGGACCTATTGAATTCTGATAGAGGATATTTCTGTACGAATCTGTAGGTCCTGCAGCGTAACTCTACAGTATGCTGAGACTGAAAGTAAGCTCATTTAGTAGTATATATGGCATTGAATTTTGCCTTTGTAAGGCCACCCTGAGTCCCCTTCAGGGTGAGTAGGTCAGAGTACAAGTGTGGTAAATCAAATAAATAAATAAGTAGTGTTTGCTCATATCCATAGTTCCAGATCTGTGATTCTGCCAAGAAAGTTTAACTAAAAAAATATGCTGTCTTACTGTATATACATTTCTTATGCAGATTGACTTAGGTTTAAGGCCAATTCAACTTACAAGGCCATTTGTGTGAGTGACCAGTTCCAAAGCCCCTTCTTTAGCTAAGAAAAGTAAACAATAAGTTCTACCAAAAGGACTTTATCCTTCTGTAAAATTGCCACTCTCCAAAATCCAAGAATTACACCCTTTTCTTATTTGTCACTCGCAAACTTCTATCTGATCTCTTGCTTTTCCTCAGCTGCTCCTTTGCTCAAGGATGGCACACTCCTTGCCTCTCAAAAGAAGACAAAATAGAGAGACAGCCCATCCATCAGTTAGAGCAGTGGTTCTCAATCTGTGGGTCCCCAGGTGTTTTGGCCTACAACTCCCAGAAATCCCAGTCAGTTTACCAGCTGTTAGGATTTCTGGGAGTTGAAGGCCAAAATATCTGGGGACCCACAGGTTGAAAACCATTGAGTTAGACAGAGGTGGTACCTCATGCATAAGAAATCAGGACTGATGAAGAGACTTTTTTTCCGTGCTCTGCAGCTGTCTTGCCCTCTTCTTTCCTGTCACATTTCTTCCTTGGCTGCTTCTCTGTGTTTCTGTTCTCTATGTCTATGTTGCTTCTGTACTTCCCATTATATCTGCCCCTCTTGTTCACCTCTCATCTTCAGCATACCTCTTACCTTTGCACCCTCCCATTATACCATCCTCCTCTCTCCTTTCCTTCTTGCTGGGTTGCCTTATATTCTGTGTGTGGCCTCCTCCCCACCCCCAGGCTGGCCATTTGCCTCCCCTCTAAAATACTAGTAGACAACCACACTAAAGGTAGGGTGGAGGTCATTTTTCTCCACCATCAACTCCAGAGGTCTCAGGGAGTCGTAGCCACAGAAACAACAAAAGGCGGATGAAGTTGGGTAAAAAGAAGGTGGCACCATGCAGTTGGGGTCTTTTCCTTCCATATTAGCCAATCGATGAGCCCTGGCTGTCACTAATAAAACAGAACTTGATTCTTTCTTCCCAGAGCCCAACACAAATTCATACTATATCTATGGAAAAACAAATGAGCAAAATCAACAGACTCCATGGAGTCTTGGATACTAACAATTATGATACTATCAACTGATTGTTGGGTTCATACAATCATATAGAAGATACCATTGATGGTTTTCATAGGATATTTTAGAAGTGAATATTGGTAATCTCCAAATTTTGACTGACTGATAATATTAAATACATATAACATTGTACACAGTACCAAAAAGTATTGTTTGAATGTATACTATGATCTGTGACCCTCTTTCATGCCTGCACTTTGTCTATATTTCTGAAAGGTGGCAAAAATCCTTCCCTCCCTCCCACCGCCCAAAAAGTATATGGCACTCCTCAGATTAATATCTAGGAAGTGACAAAGTGTTTGATAATTCTTCACTAAATTGGTTTCATCTTAAGATTTTTGGTGAACTATATACTTTTGAAAGTTGTTAAATTGAAGAGATGATTAGGATAATGACTGAAGGTCAAATATGGATGGACAAGTATTTGGTGGATATACTTTTATTTGTATGACTGTATTTTGAGTCAGGAAAAAATTGATTGGCAAAATGATTTATCACACTTAAATCCAATTTGGCCAATTAAAGCTGAGAGCATAACAATGTTTAAGTTAGAGATTTGTTGTAATCTTAGGCTGTCATATAATGGTGTTAGGGGAGATTTATGTAGCCAGCCTTGTAAACGTCTCAGCCTTGTTACCCTGCTGTAACAGGATTAGCTATATTGCTATATGTGGCATGTTCTCAGATTATCTTTGATTTGAAGGTGAACTGGGTTGTTGTAGGTTTTTTTGGGCTATATGGCCATGTCCTAGAGGCATTCTCTCCTGATGTTTCGCCTGCATCTATGGCAAGCATCCTCAGAGGTAGTGAGACCCAGTGATTCCAGCCATGAAAGCCTACATTGAAGGTGAACTATTTCATGATTAGCTTTTGTACAATATCTCTAGACAGAAGACAACACATACTTTACAGCGTCATGTCTGGATATATATGGCTTTGGATATATGCACAATAGTCTGATGTTTACATATGTTGTTTTAATGTTGTTTTAAATTGTTGTTTAATTAGGTTCTTGTGGGCTTTTTCGGGCTATAGAGCCATGTTCTAGAGGCATTTCTCCTGACGTTTTGCCTGCATCTATGGCAAGCATCCTCAGAGGTAGTGAGGTCAGAGGTAGTGTTGTTTAATTGTTTTTAATTGTTGTTGTTCGAGAATGGAATAATGCCACTTATGTAAGCTGCCCTGAGTCCCCTTCAAGGTGATAAGGGCGGGATATAAATACCATAAATAACTAAATGTTTGCATACTGCATTGTTAGTCCTGCTTGTTCTGATTCTTATCTGCACAATGTGTTTTTCTTCCCACTTGAGCATATACTTCCTTAAACAGGACTGAACAATAATTAGCTGTTTTTAACAGAAGACACTATTGTACACAGAGGCTTATGTGGTATATTTAGTCTAGTTTTCCTTACACATCTTCATTACAGATTTGGACTGTACAATGCAGTTTGAATGGGACCCACTTGAATGGTGTCTTGTATTGTATTTGATTAGTTAATGCTTAAAATATTAATATTTGTCACAGGAGGAATAACTGTTATTGGTGAATTTCCCATTTTCCTGCTTTTAGATTCTTTGGGGGAAGCCATGGCAAACTAACAGGAGAAACGTATATGAGTTTGGAACTTTGGCTGAATTTCACGTGCTTTAAACTTTATTGTCTAACTGGAAAACATTGGTGGTTGGACTTGGGATTTCTGTTTCAAAAGCACATTTTTCCCCCTAAAAGTTTTACAGGTAGCATATAATACAATTCCTGCCTTTGGTTTTCTTCTGTACACCTAGAGAGAGAGAGAGCTGTTGCATGAGGAATGTGCTGATGGTTATTAAGACATTTGTAAGAAAATCTAAATGTATAGTAGCAAATACAGGTTGAGTTACTCTTACCTTGTGGTGCTGGAGGAAAGTTCTGAGAGTGCCTTGGACTGCAAGAAGATCCAACCAATCCATCCTCCAGGAAATAAAGCCCGACTGCTCACTGGAGGGAAAGATACTAGAGACAAAATTGAAATACTTTGGCCACATTATGAGGAGACAGGAAAGCCTAGAGAAGACAATTATGCTGGGGAAAGTGGAAGGAAAAAGGAAGAGGGGCCGACCAAGGGCAAGATGGATGGATGGCATCCTTGAAGTGACTGGACTGACCTTGAGGGAGCTGGGGGTGGTGACGGCCGACAGGGAGCTCTGGCGTGGGCTGGTCCATGAGGTCACGAAGAGTCGGAGACGACTGAACGAATGAACAACAACAACAACTCTTACCTTTGGACCAAAAATGGTTTGAATTTTGGTATTTTTTTCTTTTGGCATACTTGTATTTGCATGTATTTACATATGCGATATCGTGGAGATGGGACCCAAGTCTAAACACAAAGTTCATTGATCTTCATAGTATATCTTTTCCACAGAGCCTGAATATTTTAATAACTTAGTGCATGAAACACAGATTGTGTACATGGAACTATCAGAAATAAAAGATATCACTATCTTAGCCACCCGTGGGGACAATATCATTTATTTATTTTTTGAATTCTGGTTAAGGGATGCTCAAACTGTTCCAAAACAGACCTTTCCTGGAGGAATAAATTAGAGTTTGATTTGCCTCCACCTGTGGGAGCTGTATTCCTTTTTTTTATACTGTCATCACTTTATGGAACTTAATATGTAGACTATTGGACTCATTAGTGCTATGCACAGGTTGATTCTTACTGGTGTGTGCTTGTTTTTTTTAATGCATTTATGCACCATATGTGAGTAATAATGTGTGGACAGGCAGACTCGTAAAATAATCAGAATTCCTTTGCACTGCTTTGCAGTTTCTAAAATAATGGCACACATATCCTGTTACTTTTATGTTTCTATATGTAATACAATTTTGATCTGTTGGGCTGATCACAGTATTTCTTCAAAGTGGCAGCATCTCTTTTTATTTTGGAGGATACATTGTTGTCCCCACTGCAATTAAAAAATCCAGTAAATTTGCATAACCAACTGAAAAACTGAAATTGGCTCATCATGTTCAGGGCTCATGAGAGTGTTAGTAGCACTGGGCAATAACCATATAATTATTTGAATTGGAACTGGCTACTTTTCTGCAAATTTGATGCTGGCCTAAAACTTGAGAGCTGTATGATACTTGAAGCGTTAACTCAGTCCTTGTCAGTTCAATAAAACCAGCCTTTGGGAAGCATTGTTAATGGGCCGAGAAAACTGACTTGCAAAAGCAGACTTTGACTTTAGCAGTGCTGAATGTGGCTGAGCAGAGCATTTTCTTCTATGCTTTGAATAGACCGGGAGCCAATGGCAACTCAACAGTAGACCAATGCCGCCTCCAAAGGCAATTGCTAATGCTGCTAAGATTTCAGAACCATTAGGATCCTTTAAAGGGCTGCTTTGAGCATGTCGGGGAGCCTGTCAGTTTGGATTAGTAAAGACATGCCATCTGCACAGAGGTCCATAGTTCCTGCTAGCTGGAGTGTAATGTTTTCATAACTTCCAGTAATTATGAGCTTGCTCAGGGCTCCTTGATAAAGGCACTCTTGTCTCCCTCAGTTTGCCATTGGTCATGGCGTGTGATCACAAACAACTGCTCGTCAAATTTGGGGTTCTTTTTCTGACCCCTCCTTCTCTGCTCTTCACCATCAGTACGTTCACAAGGATTACTCATTGTGACATCTTCAGATCCTGCAATGGCTCAAAGGGCTTAGGTTTGGTCCCAGCAGGTCTGGAGCTGGGATGCAGAGTGATAACTTCAATTGTTTTGCTTTAAAAGGCTTGGAGCACTAGACTAACCCAACATGCTTGAAAAATCTGTTCTTCCTAACTTTCAGCTAGCTAGTGGGTGATCATAAAGCACAGAGACCTGAAATGCCAATGCCCTAAATTTTACACATTAGAAGAGCATAGGATCTTTATAGAAACTTTCCAGAGCTAAAATGAACCAGGAAAGGACCCATCAGTTTCTTCATCATATTAAGTCTTTCTAACACAGTGGAAATAATTTCTGAATGAAGACTGTAATAAATGAAGTCATCACTCTCACTCAAACTCCTTCCTAGCCTAATCTATATACAGAATAGGTGGGGAAACTGCCCCAGGTGTTGAGTTGAAAAGGGCTGCCTCTGCTGGATAGGAGGCATTGAGTTTGATTCTGAGAAAAAGAAATATTAAGAAGTCCACAATGAGTATTCATACATATAGGAGGAAAATAATTGTGCAACTATTAAAAGACCACAGGCAGTCCCCAAGTTACAAACAGGATAGGTTCTGTAGTTTAGTTCTTAAGTTGAATTTGTTTATAAGTCAGAACAGTTACATTTTAAAATGTAACACCAACATATATATAGCTTTGGACGGCATTGGGAAGGGTTAACACCTCCATAACATTTGTTTGGCTCTTTATGCCCATGTTCAGAAGATTTCACCTCACTTTCTGAACTTGTGATCATTGGATTTTGAAAAAAATGGCTTGTTGTGGAAACAAGGATTGGCAATAAAGTTTCAGTTGAGACACCTCTTCCCCATCATCATTCTTTCATAAGTGAATTTCCCCTCCAAGCAGTACATTTCTCTCACTTCCTGTTGTCTCACTCCCGTTTATAACTATGAGTAATTTGTAAGTCAGATGTTTGCAACTCAGGGACTGCCTGTACTTAGCATTCAAGTGAAATGGAAGTTTTGTCCTTCTCAAATTAGGACACTCCTCTGTGCAGATTGTGTGTTAGGCTAAAGACCAATCTCTACTCTGATCTGTGCATGACATCTAACCTACTGATATAGCCATTTTTTTATTATCGTGTCATATGCAAATTGAGATTAATGTATAAAAACCACAAACACTTGGCATTATATTAAATTTCCTTTGACCAGAAGCTGACCACTTGGAGTGCCTCTGGTGATGTTGTAACAAGGTCCTCGATTGTGCATGTGGCAGGGCTCATTCTAGTAAATGGTCTGTGGGTTGCTCTTCTCCAAACTCGTGGACTCCACTTTGTAGCCCCATTTCTTAAGATTAGCTCTGTATCTCGTGGTATAGAAAGCTATAGAAAGACAGTATGCTGCTGCTTCTTCAAGAACCAAAGAGCTACCAGTCTTATAGATTCCACTAAAAAGCCAGATGCTGTAACCTATATTTCAGAGGAATGATCTGGCAAAATTACTTCTGAGTAACCCTTATCTAAGAAAACCCTATGAAATTCTTGCAATCACTGCATGCTGATAGGCAGCTTAAAGGCATACACATACAATCGTTCTGAGCCCCCCCCCCCCCCCCGGGGAGATAGGGTGGAATATAAGTAAAGTTCTTTCAGATAATCTCTGTAATTATATATAGTAGAAAATGTACAAAGTGTTGGAATTTTTAGCTGAGTGAAAAATATGTCTTTTGTCCATCCCATTCTTGGCTCCATAGCCCATTGTTAGTCATTTTGTCTTTGTCTTGCAGGTACAATTTATAAACAGGCTTGATTGGGAATTTTAAAATTTCACTGTAATAATATTTAAAGTTTGTTGTAGTTCATTAGTTCAGTCGTTTCTGACTCTTTGTGACCTCATGGACCAGTCCACGCCAGAGTTCACTGTTGGCCGTCACCACCCCCAGCTCCTTCAAGCTCAATCCAGTCACTTCAAGGGTGCCATCCATCCATCTTGCCCTTGGTCGGCCCCTCTTCCTTTTTCCCAAGATTCCTCAGGAATCCCTCCGGATCCATTTGTCTCCTGGGGCGGACCATCTTAATTTGTCCTCCACCCCTGCGGAGGTTTAGGGTCGCAGAGAGTCTAAAACTGACCAGATAGTGATCAGACCATGACACAGGAAGGATGTTTTGATCTTCCACTCTGATCATTCCACTGTCCGCCACAAAAACTAGGTCGAGTGTGTGTCCAGCCTGATGGGTGGACACACTGATCTCTTCAGCTTCTGTTAGGTCCCTGCCATCTTTGTTTCTTATCATGCCAATTTTTGCCGGAAATTTACCTCCAATGTTTCTAATTTTCTGGAAGAGGTATCTTGTCCTTCCTATTCTGTTGTCTTCTTCCAATTCCTTATCTCTTCTGGCTAACTTCTCAAATTGCGCATTTAATTGGGCATATCTCCTCCTATCACTGTTTCCTTTTGCTTTCCTCCTTTCTTGGGCTACTTCCAGTGTCTCAGCAGACAACCATTTTGCCTTCTTGGTTTTCTTTTTCTTTGGGACGTACTTTGTTGCCACCTCCTGAACAATATCGCAGACTTCCATCCATAGTTCTTCTGGGACTCTATTTACTAAATCTAGTCCTTCAAATCTGTTCTTCACTTCCACTGCATATTCGCTAGGAATGTTAGTGAGGTCATATCTAGCTGGTCTCTGTGTTTTCCCTGAACTCTTTAGTTTTATTCTAAATAGAGCAATAAGAAGTTTGTGATCTGAACTACAGTCAGTCCCAGGTCTTGTTTTCACCGACTGGATGGATGTCCGCCACCTTTGACTGCAAAGAATGTAGTCAATCTGATTTCGGTGTTGACCATCTGATGAAGTCCATGTATAGAGTGTCCTCTTGGATTCATCACTTACACTTGAGGCTCAGGCATCGGCGGTGGCCGGGAGGGCTTTTGCACAACTAAGACTCGTGTGCCAACTGCGACCGTACCTCATAAAGGCTGATCTGGCCGGGGTGGTCAATGCCTTGGTCACCTCTAGATTGAACTACTGTAATGTGCTCTACGTGGGGCTGCCCTTGAAAACGGCTCGGAAATTCCAACTGGTCCAATGGGCGGCGGCCAGGTTGTTAACTGGTGCTCCTTACAGAGAGAGGTCAACCCTCTTTGTTAAGGAACTCCATTGGCTGCCGTTCATCTTCCGGTCCCAATTCAAGGTGCAGGTGCTCACCTACAAAGCCCTAAATGGTTTGGGACCCGCCTAGCTGCACGACCGCATCTCTGTATACGAACCTACACGATCACTCCATTCATCTGGAGAGGCCCTGCTCATGATCCCTCCTGCGTCGCAAGCGCGTTTGGTGGGGACGAGGGACAGGGCCTTCTCTGTGGTAGCCCCCCAACTCTAGAACTCTCTCCCCAAGGACATCAGACAAGCCTCGACATTGGCAGTCTTTAGGAAGAGCTTGAAGACCTGGCTGTTCCAGTGTGCCTTTCCAGAATAGGAAACTCCCAGCATCATGCCCCAAACACACTTTATTAGAGATTTAAGATTGCCTGCACATTGCACCTACCCTAAAATCCTTACATTTACCTGTCATGTCCAGCACTTTTAATTTTTATTCATTACATTTGGCCCAGCCCTAGTTTTAACTGTGTCATGATGTTATTGTTTAATGTTTTATTGTTTATTGCTTAATGTTTATTGGTTTGCTTGAGTTTTGTGTATTTGTTATGCTGTTGTTTTATTGAGGGCCTTGTGCTATGTAAGCCGCACCGAGTCCTTCAGGAGATGTTAGCGGGGTACAAATAAAGATAATAATAATAATAATAATAATAATAATAATAGAGCAGTCTTTTAGGTTGTTGGAAGAGAGTGTTTGTTATACTCAGCGAGTTTTCCTGACAAAATTCTATCAGCCTGTGTCTCGCTTCATTTTGTTGTCCCAGACCATGCTTGCCTGTGATCCCAGTTGTCATTTGACTTCCCCCTTGGCATTCCAGGCTTCTGTAATGAAAATAATGTCTCTTTTTGATGTATTATCCAGTAGGTGCTGCAGATCCTCGTAGAACTGATCTACTTCTGCTTCTTCAGCAGCTGTGGTTGGGGTGTATATTTGGATCACTGTCATGTTAAATGGTTTGCCTTGCACTCGAATTGAGATCATTCTGTCATTTTTGGGTTGTATCCAAGCACTACTTTAGTGACTTTCTTATTGATTATGAAGGCTATTCCATTTCTTCGGTGTTCCTCTTGTCTGCAGTAGTAGATCTGGTGGTCATCTGATGTGAAGTGACCCATTCCGGTCCATTTCAGTTCACTGACCCCCCAGAATGTCTATCTTTAGTCTTGACATCTCACCAATAACAGCACCCAGTTTGCCCTGGCTCATAGATCTTACATTCCAGGTTCCTATGATGTGTTGATCTTTAGAGTATTGGATTCGTCGTTCAATATTTAAAGTACAATTTACTTAATCACAAAACAATTGACTAATTTGTCTGCAAATATCACCTCAGAACAGTGTAGGCTTTGTCCTTAGGGTTCACAGACTGGGATTTCCATGCTTACAGTGACACCTGCAGTACATTAGAGAAGCATTGCTCATCTGTAGTTAAGACTTGAATTGGTTTTCCTCACCGAACTCTTGTGAGGCAGGATCTCTGACTGGAAAGTATAGATTAGTCATAACATGATGCAAAATACTATACTTAGCACTGTTGGTAGTACTAAGCTTTAAAACACTGCTCTTCAAGAATATTCAAACAGTACACTGTTCCAATCCAACAGCCAGGTTCTCTTTCAGGATTCTCAATTTCGTTCGTCTTTGTACCCAATTTTCCATTGCCTTTGGGCACACTCATTCCTCACTGACCTGTCCCCAGGCCATCATCATCAATACAAAGGAACTATTACTAAACTTTGAAAGAAGCCTACAAATCTTGTGACTACACTAGTATTGCTGAGGCTTCTTGCGTTTGGATGGCATAATTTCCTCCAAATAAGTATCTTTATTCATGTCTAAACATCAGAACTACATTGAAGAAGTAAAACATGCAAGGCAGTGTTGTGGAGTGCAACACTCCTGTTCACGGTTGGCTGGATCACTGGAATTTGCCCTCTTCCACTGTAGTCCATTTCATGCCCAATTTTCATTTTGTCCTTCATAACTATTAGTATTGTATGGCTGCAGTACATGCTCAAATCCCTAGTCTCAAGGTGGCGGGGATACAGGGGCTATTTGTGGTTGTGTGGAGGGAGGAATTTATCTCTGTTTTGTTTGTCATGTTTCAGGCTTGGTTTTTGTTGTGTACTATCAATTTACTGCTACTTATGAGGGCTCCTAAAGTGAGCCTATGGAAGAATCATTTTGGCAGAATTTGTTCAGAGTGTCTTCCTCTGCCTTCCTTTGAGGATGAGAGGGTGTGCTTCTCATAAATGGGTTTCCTTACTCTCCCAGTTTTCAAGTCCAGTACTCAAAAATATACCTTGCTGGCCATCCCATCAAAATTTGGGATCCCCCAGTCCTTTGTGTATGGATAAGTCTGATTTGGGTATAATTGAAGGACCAACTACTTTATCACACTAGAGCATGAATCCACTTTAAATCTGGTTGCTGTCTCCTGCAGAATTCTTGGGTTTGTAGTTTAGCAAAGAGTCTTTAACAGCCTTACTAAACTACAAACCCCAGAATTCTGTAGGAGGCAGAAACCGGGTTTTTAGTCGATTCATTCTCTACCTCGATGGAGTACCAAGGCTACTTTTAGTAAATCAATGTCTATCTTCCTGTCTCTACTGTAACTTCTCAGTGAGGTACACTTCACTCCAAACTGAATGGCCCTCAATGTTCCCAGGAAGACTAATATTTCTGTTATGTTTGTATTCTTTGTAGGCTTGCTTGTCACTTTCTTGACAAGCTTTCAAGTATTAAAAACTCTATTTTAACATTTATTAACCTGCTTTGGCATGGGGTAGATCATAGGTCAATGTTCTTTATTAAAAGTGGGCAATGGTTAGCTTTCCAGTCTAAAAATCCATTCAAGATTGTTAACATGGGTCTGGCTACAGGGGAGCATACATTTCCCTTGCTGCAACAGCTCCCAGTCTATTTCTGAGGGCTCTTGAAAGTGGTGACCATGACCTACAGAGTGCTGTGTGTGTGTGTGTGTGTGTGTCTGTGAGAGAATGCATGCATACTTGTCGACTTGTGGTGGCTACATTAATTTCATGTGTATTTTAAAGATAAGGAATACCTAGAGGTGGTTTTGCAAGTTCTTTCCTCTTAAACTTAGCCTATCACATATGGTATTGAAAGACAGTCTGCTATCCAAATTCTAACTAGGGCTGATCCTGCTTAACTTCCAAGGTTAGATGGGATTTGATGCCTTTTAGGGTATTTAGGTTGAAAAAAACCTTGTAAACTATAAATCCTCTGTCCGAAGGATGCCTTATATATGAGTTTCCCCAAGTAGTAAGATCTTTGTAGGAGGCCCTTCTCACAGTCGCATGCCTCCCAGACATACTGTGTGGGTACAAGGGAAGGAGTCCTTCTTGGTAGCTGTTACCATACTTTGGAATTCCCTCCCCAGGAAAGCTAGGATGGCTCCCCAATTCTTTCCTTCTGCCAGCAAGTGAAAACCTTCCTATTCCAAGAGCGCAGTGGGCCTTCAATGGAATATTGTTTTGAGGTTTTATGCATCTTAAAATTTAAAGAATTTGAAATAGTTTTAGTCTACAGATAGTTGCTTTTTAAAAATAGCTTTTAAGTATTTTATTGATTGTTATAAATTTTAATGTATTCCTTTTTCAGAGTTGGTATCTTCCTTAAGTGCTAGTATTGGTAAAAAAAAAAGGTGAGATACCTAAATGAATGAAATAACAGCATTCTCCCTGCAAAACTAATAGCGAATTAGCAGTATTTACTGATCTCAGCTTGTGTAGAAATTGTCTACATGAAAATTAACAGAGCAACTGGTTTAATGACTCGAGAGAATTGGCTAATTAAATTAATCTCTACTTGGAGAGAGAGAGGACTGAATACCTGTGGGCTGTTTTCCAGCAAGTATGTAATATCTGAGGAGTTATTAAAAATGTGAGAAGCTAGTGAATGAGTTTTCAAATGTTACTGTACAATCCTCGGGCCCTTGGCTAGAGGATATGTTGGATAGGTTATCCCATCATTACTGCTGGAAACTATGTGCTCATTTTTTTTAGTTTGGGGCTCTGAAGAGGGATCAACAGTTAAATTGGGTGATGCATGAATAAGGTGCGGGAAATGTTGTACCACACTAGTCAGTTACCTTGAGGGTAAGCATACGCTTGGTGCTGATATAAATAATTTCCCTCTATTGTTGGGGAGAGGGATGGGTGGAAGAAAAACGGGCAAATTTCTATCTTCTCTTCCATCCTGCTAAGATTATACTAGCAAGGTTTAGGATATGTTGGAGGCGCCTACATCATACTGCAGACAGAGCTCAGATAACAAGGGAAATGTGTTTTTGAGTATTTGTAACTGTCAGTTTAGTAATAAAGACAAAGATGACATGGAAAGAACAGGGATACATTCCTTCAGCGCACAAAGGAAAAGCACTTTAACATGTTTCATCCAACTTTTTATCCAAAATGAACACTATCCACCTTTGAAATGAAACAAACAACAAGTTTCACATAAGTATACACATTTGATGCTTCTGAAGACTATGGGAAGGCATCTTCCAGAATGCACCCAGAAATGACTTTTTCCCCCCACCAGCCTCCACTTTTTAAAATAATTCGATTTTGGTGACTGAACTTACAGATCTATGCTTCTTTTTAAGATGTTGGAGGTGCTATGAATCTTGCCCATCTAGTTGCTTTTTCTTGGTGTTGTTGTTCATGTATACTCAGTAAGGGATTCTGGGGGCAGCTGCTCTTTACATTGCCTGTCATAGCTAATCACACAGAGTGTGAACAATTTCACTCTTAAAGTCTGTATTTCTCCAGCCCATGATTATCATTGTCAATGCTGCTAAAAAAAAAACCCTTCCAGATAGACAGAGAATAAGGTTGAAAATGGGGAGCTGACAGGTTTAAAAGACTTTGTAAAAAGGAGCTTTATTGCCAAAGGCCTTATTAACTGAAATGTGTATATCTAGTATGAACAGAACCTAAGGCTGATGCGCTTTCCACATTTCTCACACTTGGAAATTTTTCCTGTTTCTTTAACTGCTGAGAATTCCTTGTGCAACAAAAATGTTGCATGTCACAATCATGTTCTACATCCATGTTCATATTTCAGGTGATGGAGCAAACATATATAAACTCATTTAGGTCAGATGCAAAGGAATCACGTGCTATGAGATCTAACCTCTATCACTGTAGCTAATCTAAATGTTCGAAGTTAATTTACAGACAAAAGTGAATGTGTGATCCAGTGTCCGCTATTGTAGTTAAACTGAATGGCTGAAATTAACTAAAATAAATTTGCAAATTTATTTTAGTCATTATGACTAATCTAAATGAACACAGAACCCTTATAGTTCAGAAGATCAGTGACTTAGTTTTACAACAATTGCTTCTCTACTTCACCGTTGATAAAATTTTGACCAGAGAGTTGAAATTGAATTGGCAAATTTTATTTTGAAATGACTTGTTTGTTAAATTGACACTGAGTAAATACCTTTCTTGGTAAATGAACATTTTTAGTGTCATGTTTGTTGCCCACGGAATGTGGTTTTAGTATGTTTTCAATAGTGGTGGAGCAGAGAAGTTGCTAAAAGCTTGTTAATGCTGTGAAGAGTTATTAGATGCATTAATATTAATATGGTTTATTTTAAATAGAACTGTAAATTGCATTGAACAGATGATTATTTAGATATTGGCTGATTTTATGCATAAAAGATTGGAAATTGATCCCATATTCCTCAATATAATGTACGTCTATAAATTTTAGTCAAATCAATCCAAAAAGCTTGGGTCAACTTAATCCTTGGGTCATTGTGAATATTGTACCATAACTCCTATTATCCAAGTAAAGTGGCAAAAGACAAGAACTTAGTCCATCCTGGGAGAACCTAAAGCACTGATCCCCTCTAGTCTCTCTGTCATGATGGGGGAAATAGCTGGGGCAGCCAGGGGTGACTGGCCCCTAATTTGGAATTGGTGCTTTCCACTCTCTGTGGAATGACTATCGATTTATCCATGGGGCATATCAAAATCCATAATTTTTACCCCCAAACCTGCCATTGACTTATACGTGAAATTGGCTTATACATGTATATATATGGTAGGTGGGTTATTTTTGTTGTTGTTGGGTATCTTCAAGTTCTTTCTGACTTTTGGCTTCTCTTAAGACCACCTATCACAGTGTTTTCTTGGCAAAATTTGTCCATAGGGCGTTTATCTTTGCCTTACTCTGACACTGAGAGAATGAATTTGGCATTTCCAAGGTCACCCAGTGAGCTGTTTGTTGTTGGGGTTTTTTTTGTCAGTGTCTAAATAAATAAAAAGGTATCAAGTTTTTCGGACAATTAATGTTTCAAATGACTGTATTCTATTTCGTTTTGTTTTTTTCCTTGGAAAAAATACATGGATAACCCATATGTATTCTCGAAATTATTTCTAAGAACACTCAGTATGAGTTTTGATGCAAGGTAATCTGCTTTTTTAAAAATCACAACATCCCTTTACTTTAAATCAATCCCCTTATACTAGATTTTTTAGTTTTGTTCTCATCTAAATAGATGCTTCTGAAAGCTATTTGGTTCCTTGAACACTTTAAGCAGCCATGGGTTTTTTTTCCCTTTAGGTTTTTTTCCTAATAAGAGCACAAATGCAATTGGTTTTTCTTTTCCCATTTCCTCCTCCCAAAAGCATTTATTCCTGCAATAGGTATTTGATTTCGATGGTTAGCTATTTGGGTAAGAGCCTCTTTTGTAATGTGCTATTCAAAGTTTCCGTTCCTCTTTTCTTTCAAAGGAAGAAATGGCAGATGCTGGAATCAAACTGTGTTGAAAATTGGAGAAGTGATTGACACTGGAAGGTTGCTTTTAAGGAGATTACCAGGAAAGATGCATGTTTACATCAGTATAAGGAGGGAGGGAGGGAGAGAGAGATGCCGAAACATCAGCTGATTTGCTGATGAATGCTTTGAAGTGGGCTTGGCACTAATGTCCTTGAACTACTTCTTTACTCCCTTTTAAATGAGGGCATGATTAAGTCAAGGCTACTTTTCTTGCCTTTGCTAATACTGGATTTATCTCTAGTAACTGTGAGTAGAGCCTCTCCAAACCAAGAAAATGTGAAGTGCCTGCAGGTGCCGGAGTTGGCGGTGTTTTGAATTGTCCATGTACAAATGTCAGCCATTTATCTGACTTGAGTAACTTTCTGAGTATGTGCCCTGGGATTTCTTTATTCTTGTAATTCACCATTGACTTAATAATACATTTTAATGTCATTTTCTTCTCAATCTTCTAACAAGAAGTCAGAAAGTAAAGACGTGGAGGTAAAGTTTCTTCACTGTGTGGTTGGCGTTTTGTATGATAGGTCTGGCTTGGCATGTGCCACTTTTGTAAGTAGGTTATGCTCTGGTTGACTGATTGGGGATGTGAACCTTGGTTTCAAGGAGCCCCCGGTGGTGCAATGAGTTAAACCCTTGTGTCGGCAGGACTGAAGACTGACAGGTCACAGGTTCGAATCCAGGGAGAGTATGGGTGAGCTCCGTCTGTCAGCTCCAGTTCTCCATACGGGGACTTGAGAGCAGCCTCCCACAAGGATGGTAAACATCAAAACATCCAGGCATCCCCTGGGCAACATCCTTGCAGACGGCCAATTCTCACATACCAGAAGCGACTTGCAGTTTCTCAAGTTGCTCCTGACACACAAAAAAGCCAACTGGGTGGCATTGTTTTGGCCAGTTCATTAACACTATTGTTTGATTTGTAGGACTCTTCTGGTGGGGCACATCAACATTTACTATTGAATCAGTGAACATTTCTCAGAATAAGGGTTAAGATTTAGGCCCTCAATACATACATATTATACTATAATTGTAAAAATCGATGAGTGCATTTTGCCTGTTTATAAGAAAATTTGTTTGGCCTTTAATGGCAACTTCTAGTGGATCAGGATCAGCCAAGACTGAATGCAACCTAGGGATAGGAATCATGTGGTCGTCTAGATGTGACTGGAGTATACATCCCAATGGTCTCAGGTGTATATACACTGTAGAATCAATGCAATGTGACACCACTTTAACTGCCATGGCTTAATGCTATGGGATCCTGGGAGCTGCAGTTTGGTGAAGCACCAGCACCCTTTGACAAAGAAGGTTAAAGACCTTGTAAGATTGCCTCATTTTTGTGAAGTGTGGAAAGCTAGGAGTAGCAGTCCAAGAAATTTACAATCGCCATTCAGAATTTCAAATATGCTATAAAAGCCACATTAGTTCTGTGCCTAATTCTTCCTCTTCCTCCTTGCTATGTGTGGTTCAGAAATGCATAATGCAGGAGTAAATGTTATGTGTGAGTAAATGGCATTAGGTGGCATAGCAAGGCCTCTGACATCAGGCCATGTCACACTCCTCCTCTCCACTACCTGATGCAGTTGAGTTCTCATCCAAAGCTTTGGGTTCCATGCAGTGCTTTAGCTTCACTCTTCCATGCTAAAAAAAAAAAAGTAGATATGAAGCAATACCATCTTGGCCCGGTTCTGTTTTCCATTGCATTTTTCCATTTGAGGAGGTTCCCAAGATCTTTAGTATCAGCACGCAGTATGTTTCCTTTACTATTGTTGCAGTTACTGCTGTTTAATACAAGGAGAGAAGCACACAATGTGAAAATATCACATTGCACCTTTTATTTCTGTGTAAACACCTCGTGATAGAGGTCAAAGAATCAAATTCTCATTGAGGTGGCGGCTGTCTGTTCTTGATAATGTCAACTTGAAAACAGACTCCCATGATTTCTGATTGGAAATAATGCTTCATGTGTTGTTTGCATCCCAAAGGAGGTCTGCTAGGAATTTCTTGTTGCCTGATAGCAAGAGTTTGACAAAGAGGTCAGGGAAGCAGTGAATGAAATGGAAGGCACATTTCAAACTGAGCCTGAATTTATAGTTACTTAGGATCTGACAGAATGTATCCATTCAGGGCCATGGAGTTATTTGACTTTTTATGTGTCACTCTTGAAAGTTTCATGCTGCCACTTACCTACATCTACCCAGTATATGGAATAGACATCAAATCTATCATATCTATATAGTATATGGAATAGACATCAAATAAACGAATGACTGAATTACAAATATAGTACAGATGGTAATTAATTTGCCACAAATATAGTACAGATGAAGATGAAGTACTTTGGCCACATCATGAGAAGAAAGGCAAGCTTTGAGAAGACAATGATTCTGGGGGAAATGGAAGGAAAAAGGAAGAGGGGCCGACCAAGGGCAAGATGGATGGATGGATGGTATCCTTGAAGTGACTGGATTGACCTTGAAGGAGCTGGGGGTGGTGACGGCCGACAGGGAGCTCTGGCGTGGACTGGTCCGTGAAGTCACAAAGAGTTGGAAAATGACTGAACGAATGAACAGCAACATAGTACAGATATCAGGTTCTATATTATTTATACTGGATCTTGGAATTGGGTTGAAAGCAGCATTTAAGCATTCCATGCGCATTTTCTTAAACAATTTATAAACACACTTTTCTGGCAAGTGATGAGTTCATTGTGAAATTTCTTCAGTAGATGGCATATTTCATGGCAAGGATAGGATCCTTCAATGGTGTTTGAAATGCTGTTCTTGTGACCCCTTACAATGGACCAAAGGCAGGTGGGAACAGTCCAAGAACTTTGCAACGCCATGTGTCCCTGGTGATGTTTGAGAAGTGAAATTTGGTTACTGAGGAAATTGCCTTAGTTGCCATTGCAGTAGTATTTGCCATGTAAATGTATGAGACATAGCTTCAAGCCCATTTTAAAAGAGAAAGCCATAATACTTCACAGGATGTCTGTGGGTAAACATGTTTTTGGTAAATGTCTTTTGCTGAAGATTGGATTAGGAGAATATGCAAGGGAAACACTGGCGTAGAACACATACTAATGGGAAACAACCATTGTATAAATTAACGACCCTGTCTGAAATCTTGCCCAGCCTTTTTGTGTACTCATTTTCAGGGTGGTTCCTCATAGTTGCCACTGAAGAACATTCAGGTTATAGGCTTTGAGAAGGGCTTCAAAAGCAGCTGAGAGGCAGGCGTAGCACTTCTAAGGAAACATACACAGCATCTAAGCAGAGTCCTGCTTTTCTTCTCAGCGCTTTGGCATGAACCATTACCATGACAAAAGAGGATTATTGACTTTCATAGCCATGCTGCCTTTGATTCCAGGATCGCTTTGATTCAGGGCAGCAGTCTCCGCTTCCAGCACACAGAGCCCAAGTCCCCAGCGTCCGTCCGTCAGGTGAAGAGAGAGAAGGAGCAGGGGAAGCGAGCCAATTGTTCAAATATCCTGAGTATGTGGGCCAAAACTAGGCCCAGGAGCAATTAAAAGCTGCTGAGCAGTTATCTTGAAGGAAAGGAAGATGTTCTCCCGAAATTCAGGGAGTTGAATAGCTCTTCAGAGTGAGAGCTGAGAACACAGACACAAGCGCATAGCGTACTCAGAAAAGGAGAGAGAAAGAGAGAGAAGATGAGGCAAACGGATCGAACAGATGTGGGAGCTTTTGTTGAGAGGCCTTGGAGGCTAGCGGGGTGGCGATAGGCTAATTTGAGGCACATAATGCCAGGTCCCTTTCATATGTAGAGCAGTGCTTTGATCCGGCCTGGATGAAAGTGATGAAAAGTGGAGAGGATGGCTGGGGGTCTTTTGTCTTTGACAAAAAAGGCATCTGCCGGGCTCTAACTCACCCCCTCCACCCCTTAGCCTAGCAGACTGCTCCAAGAATGCTGGTAAAAGGGACAAGTGTCTCCCCCACCCCTTGCCCCTGACAGCTGAAGAACTCTCACCCAGGAGAATGAGGCCTGCAGCAGTACCTTGACTACAAAGCTTAATCAATTTTTCCACACTACCAAAATTTGGGGGGTGGGGGTGGGTTGTGGGGAAACTTGTGGAAATGGAGAGTTAAACATGAATGTGTGTCAGGCATGCTCACTTGTGGGAAGGTTTTCCATTAATGTTGGTCCTTTTGTTGTCTCGGTATATTCTTTCAGAAGATGCAACAGTCTTGGCTTGACTACAGTTTAATAGGGATGGGATGGCTTGGCATGGGTCATAGGAGATGAGAAATAATTTGCAGAAAGGCCAACTTTCAGGAATTCTGTCTGGAGCGGGTTTTGGAAGAGTAAAATGCAATCCTGTATTGGGAAGCAAAATTGGTATTCAGTATACTTTGCTGAGGCAGAAACTGGAATAAATAAACCCTAACAGTGGGCCATGTAGGACAATCTGTTTTTTATATGACTGTTTTTCACCAGGAACCTGTACTTATGAGACCTTACAATACATCAATGAATCATGCTGGTAGCAGCATATCTTCCATATATAGTCTTCTAAAACTCTTGGATATTTCACTCTCTTCTAGGAAAAATATGCATGTTGCACTGCAAGTTCTTGCAATAACTTTGTTTTCAGTGAATTTCAGGAAGATGTGAGAATTTCTATATACCCAGCATATTATACTACATAGCTCTAGGAATGACTACATAATTATATTGTATAGAATATATTTTTATAACAGCTAAAAGTTCTGTTTTGGCCAACTTTTGATTAGTCATTCTGAAATCTGACACACTGAAGAGATTGGATGGCCCTTGTGGTCTCTTCCAACTCTATGATTATATAATTTATGATTCTACATCAGGAGTGGTCAATCTGGTACCTTCCAGATGTTTTGAGTTACAACTCTGATCATCTTCTGACATTTAGTTATTCTGCCTGGGAACCATAACCTTAAACATCTGCGAGAACTAAGGAGCACAACCCTGATCTACTTACTAGTGACTTTCCATGAAAAGTCAAACTTTTTGCATGGATTACTTTTTAATTATTCTGGTGAAAATCTGTTTTATATTTCTAAAGCAAGGAGATTCAGTTTTTAAAAATGGAAAGCTATCTAATGGAAAATTCCAACAGAATTTTAAGGTGACTTACTTACTTTACTTACTTGATGGGTTGTCACCTTGTCATGGTGAGGGGGCTTGCGTGTTCCAATGAACCCGCGGGCATAACCACTGGAGTCATGTACTCTCAGGGGGTGTCACAGAGGAAGATCCAGACCAAGAACAAGAATTTTAAGGAAGTAATGGCATATAATAGCATACCTTAACTAACATATGCATTGGAGTCCATTCATCTTTTCTTCGTAAGTTTGTGTCCATAGTTTTCAGAATCCATTAAGCAGAATTGCTACTGGAGTTGGGTCTAACATTTGTGAAATTGATAATTTGTGAATTCTGTTAATATTGTCTTTATAGGAATATCTAGGTTCTCCATGTCCAACTTCTGCAGGTGGTTGGTCTTGGAGCCATGCTTAAAGAACTACAGATTCCTTAAGAGGTCTCTTAGGTTAAAAAGGCAGCATTTCTGGGTTTTTTCCCTCCCATTTAGAGGGGTCTTGCTCACTTAACCCCAGCAAATGTGGATGGCCTGCTGTACTGGAGCTCGGTCTCAGCTTTAGCACATTCCCCACATGAGGGCAATAAGAAAAGAGCAGTACACAGTGTTTACCATTTTTAAAAGCTTTAAAAATATATTGAATTAAAGCTTCCACTGTGCTTTGAATGTACAGGCAGTCCCCAAGGTTCTGTAGGTTTGTTCTCAAGTTGTCTTTGTTTGTAAGTGGGAACAGGTACATATTTTCAATGCCGCTGGAGTAATGTTTTTAAAAAATGTACCTGCTCTGACTTAGAAACAAAGTGCACAGTAGAAGCTTTAAAAATTAATGTGAAAAGAGAACTGATATCCATTTAAACTCATACTGACATGAAAACTGTGAATAGGACATGGCGTTTATTTTGGAGGCTCATTTCTAGATAAGGTTGCGTTTTATCCATTATTTCCTTACACACACACTTTTGCCACTGGACATAAACATTTTCCCAGAAGAAAGCCCTTTTTTAAAGTCACAAGTGCAGCAATTTCCTCTTGTTATGAAGCCCTGGAACTGTAGGTCACTTAACTATGTACTAAAGATAAACTTTTCACAAAGGGTGCAGTGTCTGAAGCTGCACCTGGTATCTCAATTGCTTCATTTGATAACCAGAGCTAGAAAACCTGTATTGGGAAGCTTTTAGGTTCTGTTTCTGAATAAAGGGATTCCATTTATAACAGCTATTATCTGAGAGTGATCCTCTGCCATAAAGGTATCAGTGTTTACATTATGTAAAGGGAGACTGGCTCCTTAACTACAGCCTTATCCATCTCCTTGATAAGCTACAACATGTGTGCCATCATTAGTTGTACTGGCATCATGCAGTTTCTGCAACCGTGGCTTTTATTAGCACTGCTCATATCATTGCAGTACTGTCCATATTTGCTTGAAAGTAAATTCCACTGTGTTCTGTGATCCTTCTTTTCCAATAAATATGCATAGGATTTCATTCTTAGGAAGAATACGTGAAAGGGCCTGTGCATCATAGGAAGGAGGTTGCACAAGATTGAAAGAGAATGGTGCCCATCAATATAAGAAAGTAATAATAATAATAATAATAATAATAATAATAATAATCTTTATTTGTACCCCGCTACCATCTCCCCAAGGGATTCGGTGCAGCTTACATGAGGCCAAGCCCAAATTACATCAAACAAAACATCAATAAACACAACATCAATAAACAATAAATGAAATACAAATCATATAAATCACATAAACAAAAAACAATCAATAGTGACATAAACAATTTTAAAAATGGCCGGGCCAAATGTAATAGATTAAAATTGAAAATATGCTGACATCAACAAGGTAAAATATAACTAGGATAGGATTTTTCGGAGAGAAATGAGGGAGCACAGTCCATCCTAAGTCAGTATTAAAGTACATTGTGAGGACATATTGCTGAGAGTTCTCCTCAGAAAACGTATTAACAAGTTGGTTGTCCTATTTCCTGTATGCATTTTGTACACCTATGATCTTGTGCATGGGAAACTACTCACCTTTACTTTGTTTGAGAATCATCAAAACCAAATACAAAAGTGCATTTTGGAATACTGACATTGTAGTTTGTTGTGGCACTAAGGAAGGATGAGTAACAAGCTAGTGTGAATATTAAAATTTGGATAGTAAGGGGAAAGCAGCCGGAGTTCAATCAGCAAAATAGGGTCAATTAATTCTTTTCTTGAGCCTCTTCCCCCCCCCCCCCAACCTTTTTTTGGGCTAAATACTGGAATATTTTTTAATTCGGAATGGGAGATGATCCAGGGCACTGGGGACCCTTTCACATGACACAATTATATTGCTGAGATTCCACTTTAACTGCCATGGCAACATCCTTGAATTTACAGTTTACGGAAGGATACTCCGCAATCTCAGACAGAGAGATCCTTTAGTGCTGCAACAAACTACACAAATGGCAGTATTCCATTGTATATTCATGGCAATTAATGTGGAACCATAGTACTACCACTGTTTGGTGCAAAGGGAGCCAGGACTTAAAATAAGGGAGGCTCCAGATGTTGTTGAATTTCAGTTCCCATATGCTTTGTCTATTGGACATGTTAGTTGGCACTTCGGGAAGTTGAAATCCAATACATATCATCCAAGAGTGAATGATTAAGCAGGCTGCTCCTTCCACCAATGTTTCATTCAGATTGTAGCCTGGCAACCTCATTTTAAAGTGTAGGGGTGACACGGGTTGGGGGAAGCCCCACATCACTCAAGGCAATATATTGACCATTATAAATAAGCTATGTGTGTATGTTTCTCTTCTATCTCCAAAGAACGCTAATTACTCTTGTAACATTCCAACAAAGAGGTCAAGTTAGATAACTCTGAGACCCCCCCCCCCCCCCAGTGCTAACACCAGTGCTCTTCTGATTTTTCAATGGCATCAGTAATCTCCCAGTTTAATAAAAGTTGGGGTAAAGCTGTGGGGTGAAGAGGTGTGGTTGTGGAGTTAACATTCCTATTCACATATCTATTTTCTCAGCTTATGGACTGATGGGGACCTTTGCCTTTTCCTTCCCCTTCCCTTGCCTAGGTGATCTTTGCTTTGAATCAGACTCTTTTGCAGCAAGAGAACCTCCGAGCAGGCAGCCTGCAGATCCCTTATACAACAGAGGACCTGATCAAGCATTACAACTGTGGAGACCTCAACTCCATCATCTTCAATCATGACACTTCTCAAGTGAGTCTTGTCCCTTTACACTGTCAATCACCCTCTCCTGTCAGCTCGCTAACCAGTCAGGATTTCCAACAGACAGGACGTTTGAAAGGCATTACCTTTTGTGCATTATATGAGCTTGAATGCTTTTATGTTCGCTTTGCAGTCCACAATGCTATCACTGCCCTTTCATGAAAGGTCGCTTCTGATTTGCTAGGTAGGCAGGGAGGAAAAGTAGAGCAAGTAGGTGGAAAACCTTTGGCTCTCTGGCTATTTTTGATTTAATATCTGAGAGCACTCATCCATCTTAGTCAATGGTAATGGGAGTATGGAGGCGGTAGTCAGACATCTCAAGAGTCAACTGTTCTCTAGTCCCACAATGCAAAATGATGTCACATATTTTGTAACATAGATTAAATAGGCACCTTTATGCATAACTCTATATTAATTTATTTCAGCAAAAGTGGCATACAACTCAATTGGAGTTACCTCTAAGTAGACGTAATTGGACTGCAGTTACTTAATAAACTTTGAGCTGATATTGTCTTTTCCTTTGACCTCCAGTATCAAAAAGTGCTTGGAAGGATAAGGTAAAGCTAGGTAAACAATGCCATTTTGTACCTGCGAGTACAAGTCTTGTTTTAAAGAACTGAGATAGTTTTCTCATTATTAGATTGTTGTCACCTTATCATCAACAGTCTTGCTCAGGTTTTGCAGACTCAGGCTCATGGATTCCTTGAATTAGTCTATCAATATGTATTATGGGAGTCTACATTTCCTACCACCTGCCTTCTGCCTTACCAAGCATTATTATCTTTTCAATGAATCAAGTCTTCTCATATGTCAAATATGACAGCCTCAGTTTAGTCATCTTAGTTTGTAAAAGGAGTTTAGACTTGATTTGCTCTAGGGCCCATTTATTTGTCTTTTTACCAGTTCAGGCTGTCTGAAGAACTCTTCTATTGATAAAACTAGATAAAAATTTGCCCACTGTCATTCACAACATGGAGATGTCCAGATTAGGCTATTGTAATGTGACTTGCCTTTGAAAGTGATTTGGCAGCTTCAACTAGTACAAAATGAAGTGGTGTGAGTCTGTGTTGGAATTTGTACCGGTTTGCTTCCAAACCTAGGTCAAGGTGTGTGGTGTTCGTTTGGGTTTTTTATCTCTTAAAGCCTGTATGATAGCTCTAAATACCTTAAGGGACATCTTTTCCACCCATTTCAACCTCAAGACCTTTAACTGTAATCAGCGAGTTCCTGTACCATGAGTCACCTTTTTCTTAGAACTTCTGAAATTGTGATCGCTCTCCATAATCATCAGGCCTTCATTTCTACTTCTATTTTAAGTGCTATTGAATACTTTCCTCTACTTCCCCATTTACACATTAATTTACATGGCCTTCCAGCCTCTCTTTGGAAATATGTACAGCATTTGTTATTCTCCTAGACCTTTAAGAAATTCTATTATGGTTCCTACTGAATTGCTTTACAGTTGTATTGATATTTTATAGATAGATAGATGATAGATAGATGATAGATAGATAGATAGATAGATAGATAGATAGAGTTAAGCATGAGTGCCCTATGATTGAATGCACTTTAGACATTCACAGTGATGCAAGCCACTAGCTAGTGATGTCTGTGGCAGAATCTTTAATTTGGGACTTGTTATGGTGTATATCAAAATATTTGTGAGGAACAGGCCTGGGAAAGGATGAAAAGTTGACCTTTAGAATAGGAAGCAGTGGTTTGATCTAGCCTCTGTTTCCTAAAGTAAGGCCAGGGGGACTACAGGGAAATCTTACATTTATAGGCTGCATTGGGTATTGCTATATGACACCTTTTAAAGCAGTTATCAATTAGTCAACAATCAGTCATCAATTAGTTTTGAAGAAAACAAATGCCATAATACAGGGACTCTCTGCTATAGGTGAGTGTGCTACACAGCACAAGTTATATTATGTTGGATATATTTATCTGACATTGGTGCTAACAATGGTCTTCAGGGCAGGTGAGCAAGAACATCAAGACTCTGTCTGTGGCTCACAACGAGAATTAGCAACATGGTAATAGTATTTACCTCAAGGTAATTGTGCTAGGAAATGGCATCTCCCATATGAGCCTCCCCATCTCCTCAGGCCATCTAGGATGAAAGTGTTTCATATTTGTCCTGTTTGGAGTATAGTATGGAAATGAAATAAGATCTGCAAAGTGAAGGTTAAGAAAATAAAGTAGGCACTGTATTGTCGAAGGCTCTCAAGGCCGGAATCACTGGGATGTTGTATGGTTTCCTGGCTGTATGGCTTTGTTCTATCAACATTTTCTCCTGATGCTTTGCCTGCATCTGTGGCTGGTATCGTCAGAGGATCTGTGGCTTCACAGATATGCCACAGAGGCAGGCGAAACGTCAGGAGAAAATGCTGCTAGAACATGGCCATACAGCCTGGAAACCACACAACACCCCAAAGTAGGCACTGTTGGGACATTAAGTAGAACCTAGTTGTACCTGTATAGCAAGACTTGGCCTTGTCAGGACTTTTACTTCAGTTAAGGGGCTTCCAGAGTTACATGGCCTCTGGTGAGTCTCATCTTTTTCTCGTCTTGGTTTTATAACATTTCTCACGATGTCTCTTCCTTCTGTAGTCCCTTGGTTTGTTATTTAGGGAAAAGAAACACTAGATCTCAGAAGGATAACTTCTGGCATTGTAGAAATGCAATTTCAAATTTTAAATTAAAAGCTGTTCATCAATATTTCCCCAGACCTTGGAAGAATTACTTTTTGAACAGTACCCAAAATCACCTGGCCAATATGACCACCATGATGGTAGAGAAGACATTCTAAAATTAAAAATAGTAATTTTTCCAAATTCTTCATTTTCCTGCCCATTGCAAGTAGAGACCGTAGAACTGGGGGAAAGGCAAGGAAGTACTGAATTCAGTTATGTTATGTCATGTAATTGCTTTGCTAAGCAGTTGTTGTGAAGGCACTGGTTGGCAGCATCTATGTTTCTTAAAAATTCTTTTGTTTCACTTCTTTCATAGGTTCCAAACTTCATCAATGCCACTCTGCCGCCACATGAACGCACCACTGCTATGGAGATTGACAGCTACTTCCGTCAGGAGCTTATCTACAAACGGAATGAGCGAATGGGCAAGAGGGTGAAAGATCTATTGGAGGAGTATCCTGACAAAAGTTTCTTCTTTGCATTTGGAGCTGGTGTGTATGTCCCAAGTTTTTTTAACTCTTAAATATCAAGTACCAACATTAAATTTGGTTTTGCTGATACTGTACAAACACAGAATTTTCATATATAGAAGCCTGCGTAAAGGGTTGGGTAACTTATGGTCAGCTCTTCAGACTTCGTTGGATTTCATCTCCCATCATCTCTCCCTTTACTATGTTGATTAAGGTTCTGAGAGCTGAGAGAAAACAATAACTATGACCTTAACATTTGACTGTACCTGCTTTACAAGCATTGAAATATGACCTGCTTGCCCAGACTTTAGAAAAAAAAATGTGGATCCACTAAATGCAGTACTGAGAGCAGTTGTGTGGTTGGCCAAAAAATAAGTGCCTATAGTAGTATTGCTTTCAGACTGTATAGAGTTTTCTTAAGGCATTACTTAACTGTGAAACCAGGGATATGGAAAGTGTGTCTTCAATAACTATCTAAAGCAAATATGAACTGCTACTGAAATTGGATGTTGTAATCTCATAGTCACCATAATTCAGTGGCAAACTGCAACAGGAGTTTGTAGTTCAATGTAGTTATGAACTCAAAAATTGGAAATGTAATGGTACGAACAATCCTGACTTCAGTATTCAATGCTACATTTTAATAGTTGAGCATTTTGTCTAGTTCCTTCTTAGCTCTTCTTCCAAGTCGTAGTCTTGGCGTGTAGGTAGGAGAGGTTCCTCTGCTCTCTGATTTTGTTAATCACAACTGCTGAGAATTGGGGCTTTTTTCTAGCCTCATGGCTAGAAAATGGGACAGAATGTTGAGAGCTTGCACTCTCTCACACATTCTCTCTTTATATGTAAATATATATGCCAAAACTTTACTTTTCCTTGGATGTTGAATATAAAATAGGAACAATTCTATTGCTCTATTATTTTGGCTTATGATACGCTTCAGACCCAGAAATCACTGCTTCATAGTTAACTTTTTCTTTGGAAACAATCTGAATGCATCAAACATATCATTTTCTATATAGTTGTCTAGCTGGTGTCCTGGCTTGTAATTTGGATTGTAGCCTGAATCTTTTTCTGTCCAGAACAATTTTTTAAAATGCATGGATAGCTTTTACATAGTCATGTATTTTATTTTTCTTAGTTTTTTTGCTGGTGCTTTGGATGTGTGTCTGATTGCTTTCCGTTCTTTGAATGCTCTTCTCTTGTTGAGTTTCTATTATGGAAGCAATTACCAAGTGCCAAGACGAATCAGCTCAACTATTTATTATGCCAGTATGTGGTTTAGTGACTGTCTTACATGCCTAGTCTTATAACTGCCAACTTGAAGCTGTCTCCCAAGTGAAGTTTTTCCATTTACCTCAATGGCTAGCAGAATACCAGTGCAGTTACTCTAATTTTAGTGAACTTTCTTAGGGAATCTACAAGATTAAAAAGTTGTTTAATTCTTTTGTTTCCTTTTGGGTCAAACCACAGTTACAAATAATCTTAACTTTATCAGGTACCCATTCTTATATTTCTATGGCCTGTACAAACGTAAGGAAGCACCTCCTCACATGGGCATTTGCGTAGGCTTATAGACATATTCATTACCAAAATGCTGGTGTAATATGTCACTAAAAGAAGGGCAAAAGGATGCATTTATTGTAAAATTTGCAATTACTTTTTGCAAATTGTAGAATAAATGCACAAGAAATACACAAGAAACTAGCAATTTTCTAGTTTCTTGTGCACCTTCAAATCAAGGCAAACATACCATGGGTTTTTCATTGCAAGATTTTGTTCTGAAGGGGTTTGCCATTGCCTTCTTCTGAGCCTGAGAGAGTGTGACTATCCAGGGTCATTCAGACAGTTTTCATGGTCAAGCAGGGATTCAAACCCCTGGTCTCCCAGTGCCCTAGTCCAATATTCAATTCATGTATTTACAAATAATTATTAATATTCAAAGAGAAATTCATTGAATACCCTTATACTGTATGGGAGACAGTGACCTATGCATACACAGTCTGAAGTCCGGGCACTTAGTGTAAATGAACATCACAGTCCCATCTCATATTTCTTTATTCTTTTACAAAATGTAGACTGGACAGCCCTTTCAACACAGGATGCCTTCAAATTTAAGACTGTCCTGTGTAGAATAGGGTGCCTAACCATTTTATGTGTCCTTTTTTCCTCAGATTGGCAGATGATGCCTTGCACTTCTGATCATATGTCAGATTATCAGGGTGTTGAGCAAGATATTCATAACTATGGCACCTCTTCTTTCAAAATGTTTTTTATTTGGGAAGGCTTCTTATGAGGAAAGGTAGACTTGGGTGTTAGTTTAAAACTTTCTTGCTTGAATTGTGAATGTTTTGTTTTGAACAGTCAGGTTGTGTTGGAATATATTGCTGAGTTATTGTATGCTGTTTCAGATATCTCAGAGAAAAGCAGAGAAGGTTTAATTTTTTAAGAAACTACATGGAAATTAGGCTTCACTCACCAAGGTTCCTCTGGACACAGGTAGGCAATATACACCTGTGGCCAATAGAAGGGGAAAACTTGACAAGCTGCTAAATGCAATATAGTGCTGTTCCTGTGTGTGAGTTTCTGTATATTGTTAGCAAAGTAGGAGAGGTAGCTATTTTTTCAAAACCATGGAAGGAAGTAAAACTCAATCTGTCACCCATATCAACATATCAGGCCTCGTTATGGGGTGGATACGGCGTTGTTTGCCATAGTGGAGGGCCTACACTGGAAACTGTACAGAGTATGTCCTCATTAGTTCTGCTGAACGTTTCAGTGGCTTTCAATACCACCAACCATGTTTTCCTCCTGAGCCACTATTTTGGGATGGGATTTGAGTGGACTATTTTATTTTTTCTAGGAGGTCCACACTCTAAAAGTAATGGCTAGGGAACTCCTGTTCAACATCCTGGGCATGGGAAAGATTTACAGAGATTTCAGATTCAGCAACATCAGAATACTGATGATGCCTATCTCCATCTCTCCTTTGAAATTTAATCCAGACCAGACAGGGATGCTTCTGGTCAGTCAAAAGTTAACTCAGGGAATTTAACCTGAAGTGGATGAGATTACACTTATTTGAAGCTTCAGGTTATAGCTTGGGCATAGTCCTGGAAATTCAGGTTTCAGTGATGGCCAGGAGTGAATTTGCACAAGTGAACCCCTTTATTGTGGTCGGATATGGAACACTAACATATGCCATTATTACATCCCAGTTGTATTACTGTAGGGCACTCTATGTCTACTGCCTTTGGAAACTTCAGAAATATTTGTAGTTCCAAATCATTGCAGCTAGTTTGCCAACCAGGGCTGATTTGAGGAAATAACTTCAGTGGCTGCCAGTCCATTCCTGGGGAGAATTCAGGATGACCTGCCAAATGTTATATAACTTGGGGCCAAACTATCTGAAAAACCATATCTTTATATGAGTCTACCTGAGTTTTGATATAATTTATCTTAATCCTACCACCATGATAGGTATGTCTAGTGAGGGTCTGAGTGAAAATTTTCTCAGTGGCCTTTTCCAGGGAGTGAAATCCTCTTCTGAGAGGGGCTTGGTTCATTCCATTAATTATTCATTCATTCCATCCCAATTCTACAACCTTGCCCTTGGGGAGAGAGAAGAAGGGGCAAGCACAGCTCCATCATGCCTAGGCCCTAAATCTGATGAAAGCCCAACTGCCTCTACTACATACAGGCTCAGAGTGAGAGAAGAAGAAGCAAGCATAGCTCCATCATGCCTAGAGCCAGGTGCATGGTGGAACTGTGCCTTCCTCCTCCACTCTTCCCTTCCGCTCTGAGGCTAGGGCAGTGGCAGATGGAATAATTAGGTTTCCCTTTCTTCTGCCTGATGAACTCCAAGAGAACATGGTGTCTTCTGCCCTAGTTTCCACTATTTCCACTTCATTACCTAGCAGTGGTTTTTTTTTTTTTTTTTTGGTTGTTGGTGGTGTCACTTAGGTTCAAGATAGTCATTCCCCTTCTTGCTTCTTCCGTATTCTGGGAAATTAATAAAACAAGAGAAGAGTTTGTTGAACCTTACATTCTTGACAGTGTTTGATCTACAGTGGACATCTGTAAGGTTGAAATATCCAATCATAATCCATACCTATTCCTTCTGAATGTTTGATAATCTCATTAAGGAAGAAATTCTCCAAGTCTTTAAGGTTGCCTTGGAGGCCTTATAGCAAGTATCTACAGTGATGTCTCTGTTGTTACCCTCTTCTATAGTTTTGTCTTTCCAACTTCCCTTTCATGCTGTAAAATTATGATTCTCCCCAAATCTGTACACATTTCATATGTAGAAAAGCACTCCTTTTCCGATCACTATATTACAGTCAGAAGTCTTTTTCCGTCATGTTTCAGTAATGCATATTAAATCATATTTTCCCTTCTTCGTTAAGAGTTCATCTTCTTCTCATTAATTTTCATGCATTTATATAAAGGCATCCAAAATGATTATTAATTTCCTTCAAATGCTTCCTTGTTTCTTTGTCCTGCCTATTGGTAGATTCCCACTGACCCAGTTCGTCCTGCATCATTGACATAGTTGTTCCCAGTACTTGATTACCCTCATAGTCTGATAGTCAATTGCAGGCTATAATTTTCAGTGCCCCCCAAAGCAGCCAGAAGTTATAAGAATGTCACTTATATTTACACCAAAATGAAGGTAGAATATCATTGTGTTGTTGTTGTTCATTTGTTCAATCATTTCCGACTCTTCGTGACTTCATGGACCAGTCCACGCAAGAGCTCCTTGTCGGTCATCACCACCCCCAGCTCCTTCAAGGTCAATCCAGTCACTTCAAGGATACCATCCATCCATCTTGCCCTTGATTGGCCCCTCTTCCTTTTTCCTTCCATTTTCCCCAGCATAATTGTCTTCTCTAAGCTTTCCTTTCTTCTCATGATGTGACCAAAGTACTTCATCTTGGCCTCTACTATTCTTCCTTCCAATGAGCAGTCACGCTTTATTTCTTAAAGTGTGGACTGGTTGGATATTCTTGCTGTCCAAGGCACTCTCATTGAATATCATTGTAACATCCTCATAGTCTCAAAATGCTAAATATGGCTCTCTGACATTGGTGTGTGCTAGTACTTGATAGAAAATAACTTAAAATATTACTTTTAACCAATTTTCCTGCTTAAATGTGGGTGTTGTAAAGCCTCAAAATCCAAACAGGGCAGGATGAGCCAGCAACTGAACTGTGTAATATTTCCTTTCCACCAGTGAAATATTTGTAATTTAAATTGTTTTCTCAGTTATAAACCGATAATAAAATAGTTGTTTGTATTGTGGCTGTAACACTTGGTTTATTTTACAGTTTCAAGAATGTGTCCTCACTGTAACTTCTTCACAAGTGCAAGATGCATTGGGATGCGGATTTCTTAAAGCATCGTTTTTAGCATGATGTCAGTCTCTAAAAGAAATTCAGTGATCAATATATTGTTGGGTCTGAAAGCACAAATTATTCAGAGTTTCTTGGAAGAATGGCAGTAGGATAAGACAAAGCCCTGAAACATCCTGCTCATTACAGCTGTGACATTTCACCTCCTCTTGCTCTGGATTAAAGCCTGTGCCTTGTTTATTCTTTAGTAGATGATCTGGCAGAGTTGATACATGCAAGAAGGTCCTGCTTCTCCCCTCTTTTGAGTTTGAACATAGAAGAATAGAGATCGATGGCTGCCTACCCCCTGCCAGAGTAAATTGACCTCTCAAATGCATCAGTTCACCTAGTTGGTATGGGGATAATGGAGAGAGTTGAGTACAAAAGGGAAGGGGGGCTCCTTTTCTCTTTGGGGGCATTCAAGTGTGCTAGGCCAAAATAGGAAACAGGTGAAAAAGGCCCTCCCCTCTTTCCCTAACATGCTTCTGTTGGCAGAATCTCACATCAAGGAAGCCTGTTTGATCTCATACTTCGGGAGGGTGAATCCCGTTCACACGTAGATTTTTTATAGTTTTCTTTAAAGGGAGTGGGGGGATGTTTTAAGTGGATGGATAGATCTCTTACAGAGAAGTAGCTCTCTATTGTAGGGCCCAAGCATTGCGGAAAAGAATCAAAGTATTAACTCAACACATCTTTACAAGGTTTGGAGAAAATGCCAAACACTTGGTAATACAAAAGGGAAGGCTCTTGTCCAAGCTTAATCTTAATTATTTGATTCTGGGAGTGTGGGCAGATGCGTTAACACAAGAGGGTGTAGTGCACTGGGTGTATGGATTGCCAAGCACTGGTACATTGTTGAGAGAAAACAATGCAAGTCTCATTAAATGCAGTTTAAAAATGGTGAGGTGGGGTTTGGGCGAGGATTTGCACGCGTGTGCTTTTTGTATGTATGCCTGCTTATTTTCTATTGCTTTGTTTGTCTTGCTCCCACATTTTCCCACAATTATTGAGAATGTTTCTCTTTGATCTTGTGGCCTGATCAGTTACTCCCTAATATTTGTTGAGCACTCCTATTTTGAGTAATTCCCCTCTTAAAGGAAGAGTGTCATTGGAGTTTAAAGAGTGTTGTGTGCAGAGTAATCCTGTATGTCTTTGGTGAGAGCTGAGTCACACTGCATGCAATGAAGTCTACTTCCACATAAGTGTGTATAAGTTTGTAACCTTAATGATTCCATCATAGATTGCTTGACAATTTGAATGCGGGGTACTTATTACAGGGCTTCCACTGAACTGTAATAATAGCATGTTATGTTTTCTTTTTGGTAAAATATATTAATAAAAATGTGGAGCATACCACAATTGCATCATCAGTTTCTGCTTTCATTGGTCTATACATCTCTGTTGCCAATAGGAGAAGAGGAGGGGTGCACAGACAAGCAAGAAATCTCACACAAGGAGGAACTAAATACTTCTTTAGGAGACAATACTTAAGCAAATGGACCCTATTCTTTTTCTAGCATAAAAGTTACTCTGCTTTCTGAAACCTGTGTTAAATCCAGTTTAGGATTTCTGAAGTGAAGTGAGGTTCCAGCTAAGGGCAAATGTCCCCTTCTCTCAGTGGCTGATACTCAAGGAGTAGTACAACCAAAAGTATTTTTAACACAAAAATGAAAGAGAGAGAGAGAAAAAAAAAACCAGAACTGTTTCTATTATTGTGATTTTATTAATTTGGCATTATTTGCTTGGCAAGTTTAGCTTGGCAAGTTTTTAAAGTTGTACAATTAATTTAATTCTGCTGGATTCGCAGAGGAAGGCGAAAAACCTCCAGGATCTCTGGCCAATCTGCCCTGGAGGAAAATTCCTTCCTGACCCCAAAAGTAGCAGTCAGTGCTATCCCAGGTACGTCAGCAACAACCACAGACCTCTACTGCATTGACTCTTGCTCGGGTGACTAAAAACCCTCCCTCTTGCCTTAAGGCTCAGAGAACAAGCCCTGATACCCATTTATGCTGTATTGCTTCCTCTCTCCTCTCCACAACAAAAGCTGACCCAGATCCTCAGATGATTCTTTTTTGAAGGCACCAGACAACGACCAGGTCCACCAGTCTGGAATGATGACTTTTCTTGGAAGTTCTCTCTTCTGGTCAGTATCATCCTCTTTTCTCTTCCATGTCCAAGAAACACTTTCCCAACATCATTCCGCTACAAAATATCTAGCCTATGAGTTGTTGTTATTCGTTCAGTCGTTTCTGACTCTTCGTGGCCAGCCCACACTAGAGCTCCCTGTCGGCCGTCACCACCCACAGCTCCTTCAAGGTCAATCCAGTCACTTCAAGGATGCCATCTTGCCCTTGGCCAAAGTACTTCATCTTTGCCTCTAATATCCTTCCCTCCAGTGAGCAGCCGGGCTTTATTTCCTGAAGTATGGACTGAATGGATCTTCTCGCAGTCCAAGGCACTCTCAGAACTTTCCTCCAACACCACAGTTCAAAAGCATCTATCTTCCTTCGTTCAGCCTTCCCTAAGGTCCAGCTTTCACATCCATAGGTGACTTTGGGGAATACCATTGCTTTAACTATGCAGATCTTTGTTGCTCACTATTTTATTGAGCTTGGACATTGCTCTCCTCCCAAGAAGTAAGTGTCTCCTGATTTCCTGGCTGCTGTCTGCGTCTGCAGTAATCTTTGCAGCTAGAAATACATAGTCTGTCATTGCTTCCACATTTTCTCCCTCTATTTCCCAGTTGTCAATCATTCTTGTTGCCATCATTTTGGTTTTTTTGACTTTAACTGCAACCCAGCTTTTGCACTTTCTTCTTTCACCTTGATTAGAAGACTCCTCGGGTCCTCCTCACTTTTGGCCATCAAAGTGGTGTCATCTGCATATATAAGGTTGTCATCATCATCATCATCATCCTTTTCTTGCCCATCTCTCACAAAATGGGATATCATTGTGTTTTCAACCTTTCCAGCACTTAAGGAAACTTGTGAGATCAAGAACTTCCATTGGGCTTACTGGTGAATCCTAATGTATAGTCCTTTTATTCTTTTTCTTTTTTCACATTGTTTACTTTGTTATGTATTTGCATCTGTTTCATCCTCCTCCTCCCCTTTTCATATTTTGCTGTTACAAGCCAATTGTAAACCATAGAAATCCTAGCATTTCCTTCAGGTTCTGGCATATTTTAGGATGTAATTGGAGTTATTTGCCTTCTTATCTTTTGGTTGCAAATACCATTGTTGTCTAATGTAAAGTTCTGGGTTCAAGTCCTATTCCCATTCATCCACAGGAGTCTGATGTGCTGCAAGGAAAATAATGCATTATGCATCATTGATAGTACCTGAATAGAAAAAGGAGATGTTGCAAATGGATTCTAGAAATTTTAAATCTTTTGTTTCACCTTATGTCATGGGATGCTGCACTCAGATATTTCCAGGTATTTTCAATATGACGGTTATCCAACTTCCCCCAATAGTTGAGAAGATTCAATGTGAATAGCTGTTGACCTGATTAAACTTGGAGGAAGCTGACTGGGCCCCAAAGTGACATAGGGAATATTTTCCTGGAGCACTGGATTCATCCATATACTTGTGACCTCTGGGATCAAGGAATACTCATATTTTGGGTCATCAGGTTCCCTTCCTGAGAGGTCTTGACTTGAACTTTGTCTTAGGAACATCTTCACACTCAAATACCAGAACTGCAAAGGAAAGGAATCAAAGCCATCTTGTGTTTGTAATCTATAGAGACTAGAAGGGAAGGGGAAAGAGATTGTTCAGAATTCATACCTCGAGTGTTACCTTTGCTAAAAAATAATTTCTCTCATAACCTATCCTTTGGGCAAAATTCTGATAGTCCCAGTTGACTTCAGTATCAGGTGTGCAATCCTATGAAATTCACCCAGATGTGCATCTGCTTCATACCCAGTTGTTAGAAATCACAGAAAGTGGAATTAAGGAGGCTTTGATTCAATGCCTAAGTAATGTCTTCACATTTTGCATCACAGCATAGATCAAAGATGCCTGCTGCAACAGAAATACAAACATAAACTTCACCTGACATTTACAGTTTAAATAAACAGAAAGGGAAGTGGAATTAAATGGAAAGAGAGAACAGTGTGAATACCTTTGTGAGTTTGCTTCAGGTGAGTCCCAGATGCTCATTTCTTCTGCTGGTTGTCTCATTGAAGTCTTTTCAACATGAGAAATACAATACCACTTGTAGCTCCTATTCCTCCAGGCAAACGTCCAGCGCTTTTGGTGTTCTTCTGAGACATATCAGCAGTGTTTAAACACTGTGTGTTCAGGAAACTAATTCCAGCAAATCCCTTACCTGGTGGTTGCAAATCATACCCGTGAATCTTCTACTTCATGAGCAGACTCTCGGATGCTGTGCAGTCAAGAAGCTCATTCTGGAAATCTCTTAGCTTGGTGATTGCAAATCATTCCCATGAATCTGCTATTTGGTGCACAGATTCTTAGATTATGTGTGTTCAGATGATGTTATCTGGTGATTGTATATAATTCATACAGATACCTTGCCTGGTGTTTACAAATCATCTGCTTCATGCACAGTTGCTTGGATGTTAAGTTTTGTAGCATTGTTTACATTTTACTATGGGCTTCTTGGTTCATGTATGCTCCCTGATGCAAACCCTTTTCGTTCTCTTCAATAATAAATTCCTTAGTAAAACTTAATATGCCATGTTTATAATCAACGGAGGGAAAACGTTGTGTTGTGGATCCTTGCTACGTGTCTTCTGCTGCCTCATTCAGGCCCTGGCTGCATAAACAAAATACATTATACTCATATTGGCTACTATCCTGGCATACAACATTTGTGATTATTCACATTCCAACTGGTTCTTTGGCCTTTAAACCACTTAAAAAATAATGCCCCTTCTTACGCATTCTGGCCCAGAAAAATGCAGGGAACAAAACCAACCTTTCTGCATGGCATTCATAGACGTTGCAAAGGTCTTTGACACCATGAAATTACAACGCTCTCTGAAACATCCTCTTGAAAATCAGATGCCTTGATAAATTTGTGGACATCCTGCAGCTTCTCCATGATGACAACAGTCTTTCTATCTTCATTGCTATGATTCTTCACCTCGAACAGATGGCAAATGCTTTAACCTCAGTAGGCTGAATAACTTCTGTTATTGAACTCCAATATGCTGATGATAACATAATCTGTCTTCATTCAGAGGAAGAGCTACAAATCATTTTAAACACCGTCACAGAAGCATATGAAGAATTAAGGCTGTCACTGAACATCGAGAAAACCAAAGTGCTCTACCAGTATCAGTGCTGAATTACAACACCACCTGAGCTCTGCAAGTACTTTTTTCGAATGAGAGTATTGAGACATTTGTAGGGATACCAAGATGCTTGTTCATAAAGCTATTGTCCTTCCAACTCTTTTGTACGCTTGTGAAACATGGATTGTTTACAAATGTCCCCCTCAACTCCTGGAAAGGTTTAATTAATGTTGCCTTCAAAAAAATCTCGCAAATCTTTTGGGAAGACAGGCAAACAAACGTCAGCATTCTGGACAAAACTAATATCAGCATTGAAGCGATAATTTTCTGCCATCAACTTCACTGGACTGGCCATAATGTCTGAATTACCCAATCACTTTCTCCCAAAGCAGTTACTTTACTTTCAGCTCAAGATTGGAAACTGGAGTGTTGGTGGACAACAAAAGAGATTTCAAGATGAGCTTAAAGCTAAATGGAAAAATGTGGTATAAACGCAGAACTAGGAATCCCAGACCCTCGAGCATTTTTAATTGGACGTCATCTGTTACCAACAGTGCTATGGATTTTGAAAATGCACAAATAAAGGGTTAAAGGGTAAGTGTGCCAAGGGGAGTTTGCATCAAGCAAACCCTTGTCGTGATCTCCTTTCTTTTTGGAAATCTGTATCCTCATTGTGGAAGTCTATGTGGATCCAGAATAGGTCTCTCCAGTCACGGACCCTCTGCCAAGACTCTACCCTTGGAAGACAGTCATACTCATCCATCAGTAATTTCCTAAAGTAGGTGGGAAGGACCACATGATGATTCCCACCAAGAGATCAGCCACAGACTAATTTTTAATATTCATTTGATGCTGATGTATATTAAAGGAAAAATATGTACATCTACATATATTGCAGTTAGAAGAAGCAATAATGTGAACAGGGAATAATTTTTTTTCATAAGAGAAGTTGTAGAATCATAGAATAATAGAGTTGGAAGAGACCACATGGGCCACATAGTCAAGCCCTCCTGCCATGCAGGAAAAGCAAAATTAAAGCACGCCTGACAGATGGCCATCTAGCTTCTGTTTAAAAGCTTCCAAGGAAGGCGCTTCCACCACACTTGGAAGTTGAGAGTTCCACACCTAAACAACTTTTACAGTCAGGAAATTCTTCCTAATGTTCAGGTGGAATCTCCTTTCCTGTAATTTGAACCCATGTGTGAATTTCACAGATGACCACTAAAAGAAACTTGGTTACAGGTAAGTGACCCAGTCTTCCTGGCTCACACAGAAGATGATTCGAAAGCATGATAGTTACCTGAATCGTCCCCAGTTGCGCAATGAGCCCCCAGTGGTGCAATGGGTCAAACCCTTGTGCCAGCAGGGTTACTGACTGTCAGGTTGGCAATTCAAATCTGGGTAGCAGGGTGAGCTCTCATCTCGGCTCTAGCTTCCTATGTTGGACATGAGAGAAACCTCCCACAGGATAGTAAAATATCAAAACATCCGGCGTTTCCCTGGGCAACATCCTTGCAAACGGCCAATTCTCTCACACCAGAAGCGACTTGCAGTTTCTCAAGTCACTCCTGACACGAAAAACAAAAAAAACTGAACCACACAGCTGCATTCATTTCCTAACAGAGATCAAAAGGCAGTTTTGCTTTAGGAGGGAGATGTTGCCCAGTTGGTCTATTCCGGGTCTTCAGGACACATTGCACCATTGTGTGTCCATGTGACATGTGACTTAATGGTGACTCCATACATTTCATAGAGTTTTCTTAGGCAAGGAATCCTCAGATGATATTTTGGCAGTCCCGTCCCCTGAAACATTGCCATGCTATGCTGTTTGAAACTGCATTATATGGTCAGTGTAGACCAGACCTGTGCAACATATGAATTGTGGATCAGATGCAGCCCACAAAGGACTTCCCTGTGGCATACGGAGGCATTAGGCATACTTCTTTTAGAAGGTGGTCAGTGAAGTTCAGTCAAATGGGGGCAGATTGGTTGGCCTTGAGTTTCCCAGTACAGTACTATCAGTGGGGAGCTCCCCTCTGCAAGCAGTAATGTCACCCTATTCCTTGTCCAGCTGTTAACTTTGCCCTAGCCTGGATTTGCCAGCTGCACACACTTTACACTTTGGATTTAGTGGTAAATCGATGGCTGATTAAAATATATATAAAAGATAATTGAATTGCAATGGTTTTATTGCTCAGTGTCAGCCAATAGTGCTGATAGAAGAAAAGTTTGACTGTACCTTTCTCTGAAGCAGAGAGTGTGGTGCATGCCCATGAGAATGTGACTCACTCAAGACAACCATTCACTAACTAGCTTATGTACCTGGTGTTGTCTGGGTATCCATTTTCTAATGCTAATTATTGGACATTCCAATTGTTAGCCTTATAATTTTATGATTGCTAAGCAGTACAAGCTTGAATGCACTTTTCAGGTTTTCTTACTATTTACATTTGTTTAATTAGCAAAGTATTTTTTCATGTGATTTTGTAATAAAAGTCTTACCTAATATTTTAATTAATTGATATACATTGACATTTCCCCTTTTAATAATATAGTTTATTTGCACAATAATGTATCCATTAATTATACCTTCACTCAGAAGGTGAGGTGCTGAAAACCTATGTTCAGCCCAAAAAGCTTTTGACTATTTTAATTTTGGCCTCTTGCTCCTGCCAAGTTGTACAGGCCTGGTGTAAATCATGAAAAACTATGGATTGCTCATTAAAAATGGGTGAGCTTGTACTATCAATGCTGTCCTCTTTAAATAGAGTGGATACATGAAAATAAGGGAACAGTTCAGATAATTTGAAGAGTAATATGGAAGAAGGGCTTTAGTAGGTGTAGCTGCACACCTGCCATACTTACCTTTGTAACAGAACTATTTATGTGGTCAGACCAACCACAGAACATTTGCGCTCCTCTCGCAGACCACAAGCATTATGCTGACAACAGATTATATATTATTGTTCTATAACGTATTAGCAATGTTTATTACTGATCTCATAGTTATGGCCCATACAGATGCTAAACAGCCAGAGGGCCACTCGTTGCTGGAAGAAAATATATAAACAGAGGAAACCATGTGAATTGGTGCTAAATACTGCATATTCCAGCTGGGGTGAATCAGGTTTTGTAGCTTTTTGCTTCATCCTGATAAAAAAAAGTGTGAAAAGTGTCCAATATAAAATAATGTATACTGCAGCTAATGACCCACAAAATAGTCACCAGTATTTCATAATAGATGGATATTCATCAGTAGTAATTCAGTAAATCAAAATCCAGGTTTGTCTGATCTACTGCGTACTTCTATAGTGCTATCTTCTTGCAGGAAGACATTAAAACAAATGTCCTTGTAGGTTTTGTGAAGTACTCTAACTTGTACATTTCCCCTAATATTGCATATTTTATTCTTTTTGTTTTTGTTTTTAGGTCATTTCATGGGCAACAATACAGTAATAGATGTTTTGAGAAGAGAAGGATATGGAGTTGACCATACTTCTGCTGGACAAGCCATCAACAGGTAACATCTTCATCTTCAAGTTTGACATCATATCCCATAAAGAGTGGGATTTTGAATATTTTCAGATTTTGGAATGCTTGTATTTGCATATCGATATAAATAAAAATGTAATGTTCATTTGTGAGATTAACATAACTCAAAAACCATTGACACCAAATTTGGACGCAATACACCTATCAGGCCAATGAGTGACCATCACTCATAAAAACACTTAAAAAACACAGTGGAAGAGAGCAATTTTTTTAAAAAATACATTAGAACACATGTGCAAAACCACATATATAGACATATACACATACATACACACACACAAAAAAATACACACAGGCTGGGCAACAGCAACGCGTGGAAGGGTACGGCTAGTATCTACATAAAAGGACCCAAGTAAACTCAAACTTCACGTTCCATGCATATTTTGCACATATCGTCTGAAAGTAATGTTATGCAATAATATTAATAATTTTGTGCATGAAATAATGTTTGTTTACATGAAATCATCAGAAAACAAAGATATGTCAGCCGCCCGTTTGGACAATTTTGGATTTTGGAATATTTCAAATTTCAGAATTTTACATAAGCGATACTTAACTTACATAGTTTGGGCAATGTATACAATACTCAGTAGTTTACATCCACTGATCTGGCCGGGGTGGTCCATGCCTTGGTCACCTCTAGATTGGACTACTGTAATGCGCTCTATGTGGGGCTGCCCTTGAAAACGGCTCGGAAATTTCAATTGGTCCAACGGGCAGCAGCCAGGATGTTAACTGGTGCTCCTTACAGAGAGAGGTCAAGCCTCCTGTTCAAGGAGCTCCATTGGTTGCCGTTTATTTTCCGAGCCCAATTCAAGGTGCAGGTGCTTACCTACAAAGCCCTAAACGGTTTGGGACCATCCTGCCTGTGTGACCGCATCTCCGTTTATGAACCCACGCGCTCGCTTCGTTCATCCGGAGAGGCCCTGCTCGCGATTCCACCTGTGTCGCAGCTGCGTCTGGTGGGGATGCGAGACAGGGCCTTTTCTGTGGTGGCCCCCCGACTCTGGAACACCCTCCCCAAAGATATTAGACAGGCCCCTATGTTGGCAGTCTTTACGAAGAACTTGAAGACCTGGCTGTTCCGATGTGCCTTTCCAGAATACTCCAATAACAAGTCCCAGAAGCACTTTAGTAGAAATTAAGATTGCTGGCACACTGCACCTACCCTAAAATCCCATATACCACCTGTCACATCAGCACTTTTAATCTGTACCCATTACTCTGGCCCGGCCCACTTTTATTGTGTCTTAGTGTACTGTTTATTGCTTTGTTGTTTTTAATATTGTTTTAATTGTTTTGATTTGCTTTAAGTTGTGTATTGTTATGTTATGTTTTGAGGCCTTGGCCTTTGTAAGCCGCATCAAGTCCTTCAGGAGATGCTAGCGGGGTACAAGTAAAGTTAATAATCATAATAATAATATAGGTGCCAGGTTGCAACCTGGAAATTGTGGTGGTTCTTTTGAAAAGTTAAAGAGAATTTGTGAAATATGATGTAGATTCTAGCTTTCCTTTTCCAGCTGTCTGGCTGCTTTAGCAATGAAGACTCAAAAACTGTTCCACTGAAGATTTCTTGCTTTTGTTTTTTTGTTTTTTTTTTTTGAGAAGTGGAATTGGTGGCTGTTAAGTGTACGGTAGTGACGTACATCTTTTTAAATTTCATTTCTACATGGAAGAACAAATAATTTTGGTAATTTTCTCCCTTCTTGGTAAGAATACAGGAGTTTCTGTGCATTTTAAAATGATTTCTCACAGTTTCAAACTTTATTACAAACAACTAATTTACACATGAAACTTGGTTATTGCACAAAAAGACAACAGAACATGCAAAATGCCCTTAAATAAACAAGCTAAAGAACCCTGATAACAATTGAACTCCCTGATTTATGAACGGAATCCTTTAGCCCAAAATACAACTGAGCCTTGGAAGACAAGAAAGCCTTCCCTCTGGTACTTTTTTAGCATCATTCTTTTTTTTCTGTTTGCAGTGGGAAGAATCGAAAGGCGCTGTCTTCCCTCTCATCGTCTTCCTCAGAATACCCCTCTTATATCATCTCCCAAGAGCTCCATCCTTCCCAACAACATCCCCAGAAAGAGGAGGAGGAAGAGGAGGAGGAGCTGTTGCCTCATTTGCTGCTCCCGGAAAGCATCGATCTGTTGGAGAAAGTAGACAGGAAATATAAAAAGAAGAAAAAGAAGCAGCAGAAGAAACAGCGTTTGCGCCAGTTCAATGACCTCTGGGTACGCATTGAGGAAAGGTAATGAATTGGTGAAGGTGGCCAACAGCATATTTGCACACTGCAATGCCTGATTCCCCATGTTCCTAATATAATTGGTGGAAATGGGGAAGTTATTGGTGGAAGTAGGGAAGAATTGGGAAGAGAAATTTGGAGTCCCCTAGTAGTATCAACAGGCAAAAGTCCATACATGTTTGGTGATTGTGCTAGCAGGTAAGTACACTATTGGGAGTGTGGTACAATAGATTCTAGCAAAGCATTATCTTAAGAGTGATTTATATGGTGCTTCTCATTATAATTTTTGATGAATAATTAAAAATATGATACTCATAAGTTCTAGTATTTTCAGTAGTAGGAACAGCTGTAGTTTTGCTTCTTTTTGCTGTTTTATTGTGTGGCTGAAAATGATATTTTTAAAAGTCACAATTTCCAAAATTCTTTACACACATCTCCAAAAATCTCGCAAAAAAAATCTTGACAGCTTATGAATAAACCAGGAATATTTGGGATGGGGCCTTTGATAACTTCCAGTAATGAATGAAAAAGAGCCTGGCTTTGATTTCTTCCTGCACTAGATTTTACAGCATTGCTTTGGTTCATTCTCAGTGCGTAGACGTAAGTCCTGTCAGGGCTGCTGTTCTGTAGAATGGCCAGGTGGCTCTTTTCCTTAAGCATACAAATGTCCTATGGGGGCTTTTAGCCATGAAGAAGTAAGTGTTTAAAGGGGATGCTAATAGCCTTCAGATCCCAGAGTGCTCCCTTTCTCTTCCTGGTCTTAATGCACTTGACTAGCAGAAAACTGAAACAGCCTGTAGCAGCCTAACAGTGTTTAATCAAAGCTAATAGTTTTTATTTTTTGTCCATTGGGATTTAAATTTTTGCCTGCAACTTAAAGAGCATTTTTACCTAGCCATTGTAAGTGGAAGTGATAGGGATTCAGATTGAGGTCAGCATTAAGCCTCCTTCAGATGTAAACAACTCACATTTCTATGCGTGAGTAGTGTTTCTCTTGGCTCTTTTTCTCCTCTACATTTGAGGTTTTTGTGGGGATCTGGAACCAATTTTGTAGGCTTCATCTGATTTGCTTTTCCACTCAATATCTTTCTTCCTCACATCTGATCTTGAATGCATCCATTTACTGATAAGATAAAGTACTGAAATATGCTGCAAGGGGACATATGGGAACGATGGGATGGAAGGCTTTATGTTTTAAGATTGTGCTGGCAGATGTAGCTATGTTGCTTGCGTAAGATTTTTGTCAGTCTGAGGCTTTACTTTTTCAACCATTTCTTGCATGTTTTTAAATACTCTTACCAAAACTATTTTATACTGTTCATTGTGATGCTTTCTTTTTGCAATTGTGATTGTTTCCCCTTTATATCTGTGCCACCCATAGTCAGATTTTATCATAGAAATATGGTATTAATATTGACAAATAAGACATAATGTATAAATTCCTTCCATATAAATAGCTATTTAGCCTGCTGTGCTACAACTGTGTAGAGAAATTGTATTTTCCTTTATTTTATGAGAAGATCGTTCCATCATGGGAGCTTATACTTGCAGGTCTAATGTGAAAAACAGACCTGAAAATGTGCCTGGCTCGCATGTAGCCTCACTAGTTTCTCCTAAGGAAGTCGTTATTGATCTATGTTTGTTACAACACAGAGAATATGTGCCCGTCAGATATAATAACATGGACGTGTTTCACAGTTGTTATAAGTCTACCACTTGTTACTTGCTTAAAGAAATAATTGCTTAAAAAGCATCCCTACAATACTAAATACGCAACACACAGTCAGTACTAATTTGAATAATTACTCAACCAACATAAAGCCTATATAAATGCTAAGAATTGAGGTCAAAATACAAATTATAACAAACATGTGACTGCCACTTAATGTTGCTTTTCCCCCTTCAATAATATGTCACAAAGCCCTTCACATCATATACTGTGTTCAATGGGCCTTTGTCCCCTTCCCATGGACTCTGAAATTTGTGGATGCTCTGGTCCCATTATATGCAATGAGATAGCAAAATGGTATCTTTTAGATAAAATCAAGGTTTGCTTTTATTAAAGCCCTTGATGGTGGAATCCAGTGATCCAGAATCCTCAGATAAGGAGGGTTAACTATATTTTCTTGCCCTCATTCTACATCTGCTGCCTTTCTCTCTCTCTTTGAATTACATCGCATCTTGCTCCCGAAACTAGGGCACAGTGTGATTCACAAGGTGAACTTTTAAAATACAGAAAAAATGCAACATGTTCTATCAAAACACAGTTAAGCAAAGTATATTAGTATTTTATTCAATCACAAGCAATTAAAAGTACAGCAGTAAGTAGAGCATAGTACCCATCCATTTAAAGCTGCCTCACAAACCAATAAACTACCAAAGGTCCACCTGAATGAAAATATGTTTGACTACTGATGGAAGGAGAAACAGGAAGGAAATTGCCACCAAAAAAAAAAAACCCAAACAACCTGAGTGAAAGAAACTCAGTGTGGTGAATTTAGGTGACAATAAAATTTTGAATCCAATTATATAGTATAAAGGGAGAATTTGGTGTTGATTTACCGTATCTAGCAAAAATCCCGAGTTTGTTGTAGAATGTAATTCTTCCCTATGGTTTATTATATGTATCTTTAAGTATCTATCCTGCTGCTTTTTTTTTTTTTTTTTTTTTGCTGGACAACATCTCATCAGAACTGTTTGCTCTTTTTCTTCCCTTGCAGTACCACTGATCCACCACTGCGGATCCGCATAATTAATGGTTACATTACTGTAGAGCCTCAGCCACGGGGACACGGTCGATCCAGTCATGTCCAGGCAGACCTGAACTCCTCCAGTGGGATGTTTCTGTTCTTTTACACATTGACATTGACGTTGGTGTTTTCTACTATAACGTTGCTGGTGTGAATCTCCGACAAAGAGCAACATACTCTATTTTTTGGGAATGATCTGGTGGTGAAATGAAGAAACAATGACTTTATTTGAATGGGAAATCATCTATATGGGTGTGTTTTAAGCCTTATCCTTTTCCTGAATCTGGACCATTCACATGATTAACTGGCTTCGCCATGCCCAATACAGGAAAAGATATTTTTAATGAAAGCCATTTTTATCCTTCTCTTGCAGAAGAAATATTTCATGTTATCCCATAATGATTTTGGGAGATGTATATGTACTTTAGCTGTTATTTAGCTGTATGAAATTGACTTGAATGCAGTTTATTTGGGGTTTTTCCATTTCTACATTATCTCTTGGATGGTGTTAAAGGAAGTTTTTGGCGCCTTAAAGTGCAGTAGCAACCTGTGTTGAAATAATATTCCAGTAGTGATAATACCATTTGGAATGTAATGCACTCTGTCCATGGCAGATTCAGACAATACCTTGGTGCTTTTCTTGTATGTTTTCCAGATGCTACATGTTCCCCCACTTCCTTGTTAAAATATCTCATGTCTATTAATAATGGAGGCGAGGGGGTTGGTAGCTCCAAAGGTTGCTCCCCTCTTCAGGATAATTGGTCTATTATGTTGAGGTATCATTTGAAATATTTTGGTACCTATTTTAAACAAATAAATGAGTTGTGTCTCTTGTCTCTTGCATAGGGCTGTTGACATCTTTGCCTGGAAATGTGTCTGACTCACTACTGTATCTTAGAGGGTAGACTGACTGACATGGTTAATTCTTGAGGTCATGTTATTATACCATCTACTTTTAGGGTTAGTCACCTCTCACTATTTGTTTCAGTCCTTTCAAGTGTTGCCAGATTGGTGCGGAAAATGCCATGTTGCACCAGCTATGTGATGACCCCTACTTTGTATTCATTCTTGCATAACAATCATTCTGCTGCACTCATGATCAGAATAGTTAAAGTCTTGACCGCTTATTCTTCTGTTGCCTACATTTGCAATTAGGATTTCAATCTAACACAGAAGTGATCTAAAGGATCCAAAGAGTGCTGACTGATATTCCAGATTGTACTGTGGTTGTGGTGATGATGTTGCACTGCTATGATAAAAAATGTATGTTTACAAATATTCCAGTTACTCAGGGTGCTTAAATCCAGTCTTCAAAGCCTTGAAAGGTAAGTTGTTAGTGGTATGAAAGCTAAAGTTGCCTCTAAAGAATTCTAAGATGATCTCTCAAACATGGATGAATGGATAACAAAATGGGAAGTGAGATTTAGTGCTGAAGGATCTGAATCTAAATTGCAACTTCACATATTTCTTATTTATATACTTGATTAATAAAGAATTGTTTATGTTATCTCACCCCAAGGCAATGTACAACAGATTAAAAACAGTCTTTGAAAACAAATCAAAACACGGATGGAATTTAGATTGGGAGCTCAATGAAAAGATCAACTTACTCTATATTGTTTTGAAAAAGGCATCTGGAGGAATATGGAGGAAAAGGACTGAAAATGAAACTTCTAGTATAATAATACCTGTGTATAGTCACGCCTGTTATATTTTGCCCTGTTTACTGTATGTAATACTCAATGAAATAGAACAGGAAAAAGTAAGACAGATAAAGAGATTGAAGTATCTTAGGAAGAAACATTTGGGGTTCTTTTACACCAGTGGTTTGGAACTTGTAGTCCATGGATCACCAGTGGGCCCCAAGAACTAAAATATGGTCCATGTTTTCACCATTACTACACCATTGCAACGAGAGTGACTAGTCTTATGAAGCCCTCTTATAGTACCGAGGCAACAGGGATGTTGGGAGGGGAGAGGATGACTACCCACGAAAAGTGTGACAACAAGCCTCCTGACTGCTGCTTCTCCTCCTCCTCCCTCTCCCTGAGCGGATCTGTTCCATGTGGCGCATGAAAGTGGGTGCACCTTGGTGTCTTTATTTTTAGGCCTGTTCCTGGGGTTATTTGGGATGCTGATTCAGAAAATTGTATTGGATAGATCACATCAGCTCTAGATTATTAAATATGATTTTCTGTGGGTGAGCAGATGGTGACTACTGGATGGCATATTTTCTGTATCAGAAACTAGAGCTGATGTGGTCTGTGTTGTGCATTCATTCAGTCGTTTCCTACTCTTCATGACTTCATGGGCCAGCCCATGCCAGAGCTCCTTGTCGGTCGTCACCACCCCCAGCTCCTTCAAGGTCAATCTAGTCACTTCAAGGAAACCATCCATCCATCTTGCCCTTGGTCGGCCCCTCTTCCTTTTTCCTTCCATTTTCCCCAGCATCATTGTCTTCTCTAAGCTTTCCTTTCTTCTCATGATGTGACCAAAGTACTTCATCTTGGCCTCTACTATTCTTCCCTCCAATGAGCAGTCAGGCTTTATTTCTTGAAGTATGGACTGGTTGGATCTTCTCGCTGTCCAAGACACTCTCAGCACTTTCCTCCAACACCTATCCAATTGGGCTATCCAATGCAATTGGTCTATCCAATGCAATTTTCTGAATCAGCACCCCAAATAACCAAGTCAAATCTAAAATTCACCAAAAACTGATTCATAACAATTTTGGTACTAATGATGGAGAGTGATCTCTGGTCAAAGTGATCCCTGGTCAAAAAAGGATTGGGAAGCATTGTTTTACACTAAAAAAAAGTTGGCTAACATTGGCAGGGATAGTGGTGATGTTGTCATAGTAGACACTGTCTCTAGAAAACAGGCTGAAATGTGGATTTTTTAAAACCCAGTGCATTAAAATTAAATATCTTTTGTAGAATGTAATTGTTAACAAATACAGGTACTACACATGTTGCAATTGTTTATGGGATTGGCTGTCAGAAGTTTTGTAACAAGAAAAGCTTAGTGACTATGGAAAGTAGATAGGTTCATGGAGTAGTAGCAGTGGCTATTACTTGAGCCCATGAAGTTGTTCAGGTTTCTGCACAAAATAAATATTCTCACATACTAGGTCAAGAATTGCCATAGTTATCATATGGAGATGCTTTGAAAGGATATGCAACCACTACCCACATCTCGCCCTTTTCTAGCACATTCCATTTTTGATGAATTTGTATCTCTTCTTGCCTTAAGAGTTTTGTTAGTGGTGATGATACGTTCTAGGGGTCAGATTGCGAACAAAAAGCCATAAGAGTTTCCATGTTTGTGCTTCTTTCCCCCTTGGATTTTGTTCATGACAGATTAAAATTCTTTTTGGAAAGGGAAGAAGAGAACCAACTCAGATAAAACTAGAAAGCAGTATCAACTCAGGGTTAGTTTGGGATGTGTTTATGTTTTATTATTTTGACAAAGGCAGGAGAGAGAAAAAGGGATTTTCATTGTATAAAGTAAGACTCCACACACAGAACACCAAAAGATAAGAAAAAAAGTTACTTGCTGTGGACGACATGCAGAGATTTTCCTTCTTGCCTTTGTTTTTCCACCTTTGTACTATTTGAGGTAGAATTCTATAGGTATGTGCAGTAGTCTCAGAAGACGAAGGCCAGTTTAGAATTTCACTTCAGACAGTGAGCTAGTCTTCGACTGCCCTATTTTCTTATTTCCTGCAGAGTCTAAGTACAGTGCCTTTCATGAGTGAGATACACATGCTGGCAGAGTTCACTAAGTTGTATTGCTTCTTTTGATCAGTTATTTATAATACAGCGACACAGTCAAGAAGAGTATCTAGAAATCACATTGAAAACTTCAATTGCAGACAGTTCTGCCATGTACTTTACATGACATATTTCTTCCATGGTTTGATCTCCAGTATGAAAGATTGGAAAGGAAAAAAATAAAATCCATAATTCAGTCTCAATAATCCATAATTTAATTCATTGGACCAAAAACTTTGAATAGACTCAAAAGGAAAGGCAAGCAGGTATGTATGAAGTATGTAAAAGCAATGGTAGTTTATATACATTTTAAAAATTGGATTAACTGGTTGAAAAGTGGGAAATCTAGTTTTTCTTCTTTCTTTTTTCAAATTCTCTTTTTTCTGTAGAGGTTAGATGTTTGTTTAAGCCTGATTTTATGTTGTGGTTAGATATCTATCTCTTTTTACTTTTATGTGATTTTAATGGATATGGTAATAAAGAAACTCACCAAAAAAAGAAAAGAAAAAGGCAAGCAGATGGATGTAAGTAGCCAGAAGGAAAAAGAAAAAGAAAAACCAAGATGAGGGAGGGTGTGAAACTTTGTTTAAGAAATCATAAAGAGTAAGTCCATAACACAACATAATTTACATTTGATGACTCATTCTATATTTTTATTTAGACTTAATTAAATCAAATGTCTATTTTAGCTACAAAGTTACATGTTTAAAATCCTGAAATGATTCTTAATTGGCAATTTAGTGGTTAGAAAAGAATACTACAATGCCTGTTGGAAACTTTGGAAAACTTGTGTCAATACATTTTGACAGAAATTAGACTCCACGGATAAACTTTGGGGGACATTCAAGAATGCAAGTCCAATCAGTCTTTCTTTACCCATTGTGCTTTTCAAACATTTCAGTGTTGAAAACCACCTTTCATTTTTAACTGTTGACACTGGCAATGTTGCAGAAATCTGAAGATGTTTCTTCATATTAGAAAAAACTGTATCACAGACAAGATATGCTTTCAGTGCATTTGATGGTTTTTCTGAAGGTGCAATCTTTTTTCATTTTCTACACCACAGGTCAAAATCTTCCATCAGTGTATCAGTATCTTGAAGGTATTCACTGTAAAATTATGTGGACTTGTTAAGTTGGATTTTAAATTGCCACAATTAATAGGGAGGAACACTTTCAGTTTCTGAACAACTCCCCTGTGCCTTGTAAATCTTTCTTGAAGCTGACTGCAGAAAAAGTCCACAAATGGGATGTACATATTTATCCTATAATATTCCATTGGCGTTGGTGACATTGCCTGAATGTTGCTTTTACAAATCTGCCTTGAACAATATGATGAATCCTAACATCTGCACCCATAGGCTCCATCACTGATCTTGCTGTGTCAAAGATCTCCTGCAATTCTTTCACAGATTCTATGTGCTTTTTCTAAGAGACTGTCGACATATTGCAGACTACAGAAAATGTCCATATCTACTCTTTGTAATGTTTTGCTAAGATGAAGAGATAATGACATAAGCTTTCTTCAGATGCGTATGGTTACTGCAAATTCAGCATTCAGAACAGCTAAAAGAAGGTGTCCAGCTTGGGAAGAAGTCTCACTGTTGTATAGAGGACTCTCCTTTAGTTCTTCACGAGTTCTCACTACCACACTGTATAGTTCAACAGAACGTAAAACTGCATCATGTCTCTCAACCCAACGGGTTTCACAAAGTGGCAACAAGTTGTTTGTTCTTAATTCAGATAAACAGTATTGTATGTTTTTTAACAGTTCCAGTCTGATGGAAGATGCTCTGAAGAAACTGCACACATATGATATTGTTTCTTGGCAGTTTTAGACAGGCGGGATGTTGCAAGTCTTTGCTAAGGCTAGATTTAGAGAGTGAGTACTGTATTGAATGTAGACAGCCACCTGATATTTCTGCAATGTAATTGCCTGTACACCACTAATATGACCACTCATGTTAGCGGTTCCATCATAACCCTGTCCACACAAGTATTGCAAGTTTAGTCCAATTTTCCAGTGCTTTCAAAAAACTTCTTGCAGGTCCGATATCTGTCATACCACTTATCTTCACAAAACCTATAAAGTCTTCTCTTATTGTAGCATCAACATCACCGTAACTTACCAAGAGTGATAACTGCTCTAAGGCACTCACATCCAAAGTTTCATCTCCCAAAACAGAAACACTATGATTCATTGTATCTTCCAACAATTTTGGACTATCTTGCCACCACAAATGTCTATTAGTTCGAGCTGTATTTGAGGGCTAGTATACTGGGCTTTCATAGCTGGAGTTTCAAGATGACTTTTCAGGTCAGTGTCTCCTGATCTGGCACTAGATCTCAACAGCGCCCTGAAATTATTATCATTATGCAAAGGTTGTTCAAGGTAATAGGTCCTGAGTCATTGCTCCCTCTTAAAGACAGTTGTTGCTGGCCACCAAGAACTAGTTTCCACAATTGGCACAATTTCTTTCTGTTTTCTTTTACTTTCTTATTTCCTTTATCATGACAGGTTACATCAAGATGTTTTCCACTGTGAATTAGCAAAAAGGTTTCAGCCAAGCACAAGTTGTTCTGATGGTACTCCGTTTTTGGTTGTCCATTGAAGTCTTGTATTGCGTCTTTCCATCACACAAATGGTTTAGTAACCAATGCACCAAGTTTCTGATGACCAACTTCTCCTCCAAACACCACACAGTACTTAATGAGTACACATGAAATGAGTAGGCTAACCAGGGAAATCTTTGAAACCATTTGGGTTGAAAACTTAGATGCCTCTTATCCCCAGGAAATACATATCCTGGCAATGGAGTCAGTGGATTTTGCACTAATTGAGCTTTCACTTAGTCATCAAAACTGTCTTGTTCATATAAAGTCCAAGGTCTAACAATGACACAGTTTCTTGTCTTTGCTCCTATTCCATGGTTTCTTTGGCAGAGCTTGGATTAAATGACCTTTCAGTTTTCTCAGTTTTCAACTACAACTGAGGTGTGGATGTTCTGGGATCTTCATCAATTCCAGCTGCTGCTGTGGTTCTCAACCTGCTTCCTTCTTGGTCTTCAATATTTAGCTTTTTTCCTTTTTGCCATGAACTCAAAAACGTTCAGTTGCTTTGATAGATGTTTAGGTGTCTTCTGGAGTCAGGTGGATGAAAGGAAACACTAACAGCAACTAACGGCTTTCAATAAAAAAAAAAGCAACTCAAGGTTGTTTTTAAATAGTATTTCAAAATCTATTAAAATATAATTACATGGGGTAAAAATAAATGAAACCACATAATAAAATCTATAGTTGTGTTCAAATTTCACAAAAATGTTTATTAGAAACAGGTAACAGCATTTTGAAAGGTCCCATACATATGTTTTCAGTTTAAATTGGAATATCTAAAAATCAAGATTACATTTTTCGAAGCTATCTTAAAATACCTTTAATATGATACCTAGTTATTAAAAAAACTTGATAGTTTAGGAGAAATTAAAGTATACACTTTTAAAGCATACATAAAATATCACAGTTGTTATATATCTGGAAACATCATAAATTGTATTTAAACTTAACTTTTTCTTATGAAGTTTAACCTGGGGAGTCTGATGTCAGTTTTGGTGGATTATGTCATCTTCACGTGAAAAATGTTGATTAAACATCCATGATGTCAAAACTCGGTCGCTTCCACTATGTCAGTTATTGCTGCTATTGCAATGTCAATTGGAGGAAAGCTAAGTAATGATAGTGTGAATAAATTATCAAAATTTGGTTGAAATAGTGCTTGCAATTTTGGAGGAACTCTTAATTTTTGCTTCTCATAGACCCAGCATGCGGATTTATTTAACTAGTTAAAATTAATGAGTAAACCAGGATTTTTTTAAACTGAAAAATTGGGGAGGAGGGTTAAACCTGTAACTCCCCACCCCACCCACCTCCACCCCCTTGGCTGCAGGCTTGGATGTAGTATAAAAACAGTGCTTATGGTGACCAAATGTGATCTAAGATAAGGCTCCTTTAGTTTCCTAACATTTAACATTTGTTTCAAGGAGGCAGGAAAATGTTCTTAAACAGGAGCAAATCTACCCACAACAGCTTCCTCAACCTTGTGTTCTCCAGATGGAGTGGAACACAGCTCCCAGCCAATGCAACCAGTGGACATTCAGTCTGGAGATTGTACCAGTTGTTCACCTGATTCCCAATCTTGGGGAAAAGGCAGGGTATAAATAGTTGACAGCCACCATTAGCAGCAGCAAGATGGTGACACTTGGCTTGAAAACAGTACATGTGAAAGGGATTTTACCGCAGCCTGAACAGAAGATAATAATAGTGTGATGCAGTAGTTAAAAAGCCAATGCAATGCTACTTTGGCTGCATCAGTAGGAGTATAGTGTCTAGACCAGGGGTCCTCAAACTAAGGCCTGGGGGCCAGACATGGCCCTCCAAGGTCATTTACCCGGCCCTCACTCAAAGTCAACCTAAGTCTGAAATGACTTGAAAGCACACAACAACAACAACAACAACAACGCTATCTCATCAGCCAAAAGAAGGCCCACACTTCCCACTGAAATACTAATAAGTTCATATATGTTAAAATTGTTCTTCATTTCAATTATTGTATTTTTAAGTGGGTTTTGCACTACAAATAAGATATGTGCAGTGTGGATAGGAATTCATTCATTTTTTTCATATTATAATCCGGCCCTCTAACAATTTGATGGACTGTGACCTGGCCCTCTGTTCAAAAAGTTTGTGGACCCCTGGTCTAGACTGAGGGAAGGAATAGTGCCACTCTATATTGCTCTGGGAACCACAATTCAGGAAGGATATTGACAAGCTGAGGAGGGCAGCCAAGATAGTTTGAAAGCCAAGCTCTATTAGGAGCAACTTAGGGAGCTGGGTATGTTGGGCTTGAAGAAAAGAAGGTTGAGAGGAGATGTGATAGATTTAAATATTTGAAAGAATGTCATATTGACGATGAAGCCAGCTTGTTTTCTGCTATTCCACAAATGAAGCAGTTGATTCAAACTACAAAAAAGAAATCTCAACTAAACATTAAGAAGAACTTTGACAGTAGGAGCTATTCGACAGTTGTTTGACTCTGCCTGAGAACATGGTGCAGTCTTCTCTGGAGGATTTTAAGCAGAGGCTGGATGGGCATCTGTTGTGAGTGCTTTGCGTTTTCCTTCATAGCAGAATGAGGTTGGCCTGAATGGCCCTTGTAGTCCCTTCCAATTCTAGGATTCTACGAGAAACTGCAATTAATGGGTTGAACTGAGATAGAAAGCAATTAAGATGCTGAATATTCAGGAGATAATATGAAAAGAATGAAAAGGTCAAAGAAGAAAGTGCAAAACTGGGTTACAGTTAAACATAAAAAAACCCCAAGATTATGGCAACCAGACTGATTGCTAACTGGCAAATAGAGTGAGAAAATGGAGGCAGTGACAGACTGTATTTCTAGGCACAAAGATTACTGCAGAGACACACTGCAGCCAGGAAATCAGAAGACGTTTACTTTTTGGGAGAAGAGCAATAACCAATCTCAATAAAATAGTGAAGAGTAGAGACCTCACACTGGCAACAGAGGTCCGCATAGTTAAAGCAATGGTATTCCTCATATTAACCTATGGATGTGAGAACTGGACCGGAAAGAAGGTTGAGTGAAGGAAGATAGAGCTTTTGAACTGTGGTGTTGGAGGAAAACTCTGAGAGTGCCTTAGACCGCAAGAAGATCAAACCAATCCAGACTCCAGGAAATAAAGCCTGACTGCTCACTGGAGGGAAGGTTATTAGAGGCAAAGACAAAGACAGGGAAGCTTGTAGAAGATAATGATGCTGGGGAAAATGGAAGGAAAAGGGGCTGACCAAGGGCAAGATGGATGGATGGTATCCTTGAAGTGAGTGGCTTGACCTTGAAGGAGCTGGGGGTTGGCCATGGCCAACAGGGAGCTCTAGCGTGAGCTGGTCCATGAGGTCATGAAGAGTCAGAAGCAACTGAATGAATAAACAACAAAAATACCTGGTTTAAAACAGTGTGTCAGATTGTTGTAGGTTTTGTGTGTCAGATGGCTTGCATTTTGCACACGAACAAAGGGTGTTTAGTGCTGAACTTGTCATCTCTCTTATAGAGCCATCTATGCCTTATAGACTTTTGTCATCCACCAGAAATGTTTCCACCCACCCTATTGAATAGGTGGAAAGGAAAACTTAATTTTCCCATTTCTTTTTGGTCTCCTGTTTCAGTATGTTGTTTCTCCCTTCGTTACACAACACAACTCTTCCTAGTCTCACTAACAAAACCTCAAATCATGCCCTAGTCACCTTTAGTCTTGACAGAAGTCTCGTCTAGACTGAAAACCCCTCAGGACAGAGATCTATAATATGATACCATAGACACAAATAAATGAGCAGCACTCTTCACTCACAGCCTCCCTCTACTGACTCCAGATGTAGTCAAGATCATCAAAACTCTGGCATTTGTCCTGTCAAAATCTTCATATAAATAGCTGTTTTCATAAACATTCCTTCCAGCTGTGCCAGTTTTAATTAGGAATGCAGCATTTAGTTAAGTATTTATTAAGAATGCAAGTGGTGTGGATACATCAAATACGTCAAATAGATTTCTCTCCTTGAGATAAGAAAAGCAGATTAAATTGTATCCATGCTTGGAAAAAAGTAGGATAAATAAAGTTAATTTCTCTGTGCCCTGGAACATAGGCTCTGTCCCAGGTGAAAGGCGGATCTTAGTAAAATGAATACATAAATATAAATAAGTTCACGCACTATGTTAGAAGTGAGATAATCATTCACCTCCAAAGAACACTCAAAGATGTTGATAACTGTGATGAATGTTATCTACAACTATATTTGTTTACACTGAAATTTTCTTAAGTGGAGTTAGCCCATTCATATGGACACTTGTGCAAATGTAATGAATTGATTCTCAGCCAGTTAATGCTTAATTTTTTGTGAGTCAGTTTCGTTTTCAATGGCAATGTAATTTATTCACAGAGAATGCAATCAGACTGGTTAAAGAGTAGCTTGTTCGTTGTGTATTTATTGTGCACTTACTGGTGAAATGGGAATTCTAATCAGTATCATTCATGCGTAGAGCACCAACAGTGGCAGTCATTTCGAATTAGCAGTATTTACTGATCTTGGTGTGTGTAGAAATTATCTACATGGCAACTTATGGAGCAACTAGCATAATGACTCTAGAGAATTGGCTAATTAAATTAACTTACTTGGAGAAACAGAAAGGGAGAGCGGATTAAGAGTAAGCATAGGCTTTTTACAAATTTGTCAGCAAGTGAATGAGTTTCAAAATGTTTCTGTACTATCTTGTGTCCCCAGGTTAGAGAACAGGTTGAATTCCTTATCCCATTCCCTCCCATATCTTTCCTAGGTTGGATTTATGATGAAGAGAAGAAGGTAGGTGGTCCTTGGACGGGATGGGCCATGTGGAGCTGCAGGAACCAGTCACCCCAGTGTATGTTGTTTGTGGGGAATTTTTATGTTAACTTACCAATTAGGAAATAATCGTGGAGTTTGCTACATGAGGCAGGCAAACTGGCACTGCACTGATGATAGGTATTGTAGGATGTTAGGTGCCTCCGGCTACTGGTTTGCCTTGCCCTATTGATCCTTTTCATAGAATCAGAGAATCCTAGATTTGGAAAAGATCACAAAGGCCATCCAGTCCAACTCCATTTTGCCATGCAGGAACACACAATCAACAGATGGCCATCTAGCCTCTTCTTAAAAACCTCCAGAGAAGGCGGCCATACTCTGGCAGCATATTCCACTGCCAAATGGTTCTTATTGTCGGGAAGTTCTAATATGTGAGATCTCTCTTCCTGCAATTTAAATGGCTGATTTTATCTATGAATTTTGTTTGATGAGTAAAATCTATCAACAGCACCCCATTCTACTACATTCCCATTACCAGACCTCATGCAATGGGTCCCTTCTGCTTTTGTGCAGGCAGTCATCAGGAGACAGGAATGTCCTCTCCTTCACTATTCCTAAGGAGGATGTTTTATTCTCTCTCTCTCTCTCTCTCTCTCTCGCATCCATCCATCATCTTTGCCAATGTGTTTTACTTTTCAATGTTGAAACTGTAATTAATTAAATTAAAATTATATTTTAATTATTTTTAAATTAATGTATTGTCGAAGGCTTTTATGGCCGGGATCACTGGGTTGTTGTAGGTTTTTCCGGGCTATATGGCCATGTTCTGGAGACAATTTTTCTCCTGACGTTTCGCCTGCATCTATGGCAAGCATCCTCAGAGGTAGTGAGGTCTGTTGGAAGTAGGAAAAATGGGTTTATATATCTGTGGAATGACCAGGGTGAGACAAAGGACCCCTGTCTGCTGGGGCTAGCTGTGAATGTTTCAGCTGATCACCTTGATTTGCATTCAATGGCCCACAAGGCACATTGGGTAGAGTTTTCATGGAGGCTGTGCAGAAGATAGAACACAGGATCACAGATTAGTGAACACTCCTGAAGAGAGGTGCAATATTCAAGGTTCTCAACTTGGTATGTATCCATTATGTACACTAATGGTGCTGTTGCAATTGAGCGGATTGATTTGATACAGACCCATGTCACTAATGCCCACTTGGAGAATCCCCAATGCTATGGAGTTGTTGCACATAAAATTAGGACAGCATTTGTTGAATCATTGTTCTGACACTAGATGTCGCCCAAGTAATTATTAGCTGAAAAGTTCTTCACAAGGAAGTACCATATAAATTGGCATAAAAGCAGACAGGGAGCTCAAGTTTGTGCATTTTTATGTAGCGAAAGATAGTGTAGTATGACAGCTATCCATTTTCAGGATTATATTAGGAAGAATAACCACTTGTAGGGTCAGCTTAATTCCTTTCTCTCTTTGCACACTCAATGTAACATCTTCACAGCATTGTAAGACAGTTCAAAGTATTTTACAAGGAACAACAAATACTATCCTTCTGGAAAATCTGAAGGGTTTGGGCTGTATGATGAAAACCTACTACTAAATAGAATAGGGTTTCAATTTCCCATACATATTGATGAATATGTATTGTCGAAGGCTTTCATGGCTGGAATCACTGGGTTTTTGTAGGTTTTTCGGGTTGTATGGCCATGTTCTAGAAGCATTCTCTCTTGACATTTCACCTGCATCTATGGCAGGCATCCTTGGAGATTGTGAGAGGACCCAACAATCCTACTGATGAATAGTTTCAAAGCTTCTATTTTTTTTCTTGAGTCAGAAATTTATATTTATCATGTCAGGAGCAAACCAAACAGTTGTATTGCATTTTTTAAACAAACAAACAAACAAACAAAAACCCCACAAAGTTTGCAAGCTTGGTAGTTGATTAAATGTCCTTTGACCAGTAGCTGGCCACTTCGACTGCCTCTGTTGTTACTATAAGAAGGTCCTCCATTGTGCATGTAGCAGGGCTCAGCTTGCATTGCAGCAGGTGGTTGGTGGTTTGCTCTTCTCCACACTCGCATGTCGTGGACTCCACTTTGTGGTCCCATTTCTTAAGGTTGGCACTGCATCTCGTGGTGTCAGAGCGCAGTCTGTTCAGCGCCTTCCAAGTTTTCTGCGTGCCCAGGAGGGAGTCTCTCATTTGGTATCAGCCATTGGTTGAGGTTCTGGGTTTGAGCCTGCCACTTTTGGACTCTCGCTTGCAGAGGTGTTCCAGCGAGTGTCTCTGTAGATCTTAGAAAACTATTTCTTGATTTAAGCCGTTGACGTGCTGGCTGATACCCAAACAAGGGATGAGCTGGAGATGTCACTGCCTTGGTCCTTTCACTATTGGCTGCTACTTCCTGGCAGATGTCAGGTGGTGCAAGTCGGAAATGACTGTGGGGTAGAATCATAGAGTTGGAAGAGACCTCTTGGGCCATCCAGCCCAACCCCCTGCCAAGAAGCAGGACAATCGCGTTCAAAGCACCCCCAATAGATGGCCATCCAGCCTCTGCTTGGAAGCTTCCATAGAAGGCTTTCCTGAGTCCACACTGCCATATATATGGAGCCCCCAGTGGTGCAGTGGGTTAAATCCCTGAAGATCAACAGGCCGCAGGCTCAAATCCGGGGAAAGGTGGATGAGCTTCCTCTATCAGCTCCAGCTCCTTATGCGGGGACATGAGAGAAGCCTCCCACAAGGATGATAAAAACATCAACTCATCCGGGCGTCCCCTGGTCAACATCCTTGCAGACGGCCAATTCTCTCACACCAGAAGCGACTTGCAGCTTCTCAAGTCACTCCTGACATGACAAAAAAACCCAAAAACCCCAAAACAAACAAACTGCCATATATCCTAGTTCAAAGCAGACAATGTGGGGTTTTATTCAGCTGTGTGGAAGGGGCTTTAGTTCGATACAAGTCCAATGAGCCTCAGCAATGAAAAGGAGTGTCAAAACTGCCTTCATGCAGCAGGAAAGGCCTCCAAATTCTCCAGTGCAGATCCACTCACTTGTGGCAATACAAGGGCAGTCTGATCAGGTCACTCTGGTGTACAAAGCAAGCCAAAGCCATCCCTCTGCTATAGGTGGAGCGAGCCGCTCTGATTGGTGGGGAGGCGCGCGAGCGACAGGCAAGCAGGCGGCGCCTAGCAACCGACCTACCTAGGCGGGGCTCGGTTGCCTGGCAACGGGAGGACTCTTTGGGAGGCCTCTGGTGTTTTGGGGAAAGAAAAGTGAGCTTCGGCAACGGAGGACCCGGATATTCATCCCGACCTCTCCCTTCAAAGGCGCCCGTTTCGTTTATAGGTGACGTCGGGGCCCGGTGGCTCCTTGAAGGACGTCCTTCCCTGAGGGAACTTTGCGAAGTGTTCAACTCCAGGCTTTGGAGGCCTTTCCTGCCCGCAGTGAGGACTCGCCGGTTCTAGGTGAATGAAGGGGGCTGGCTGCAGGGGAGAGAGTGCCAGGCCTTCACCGCCTGCCCTCAATTGCACTACGGCGTGGATGCTTTTTATTGGACTCGAAGCTACCTAAGCCCCCTTCAACACAGCTGAAATGTCTGCTTTGAGCCCACATTGTTTGCTTTGAACTGGGATATATGGCAGTGTGGACTCAGGGCCCTTCCACACAGCCCTATATCCCAGAATATCAAGGCAGGAAATCCTACATTATCTGAGTGTGGGCTCAGATAACCCAGTTCAAACTAGATATTGTGGGATTTTCTGTCCTGTGATATAGAGCTGTGTGGAAGGGCCCCCAGGATCTAATCCCAGGTTATCGATTTATCCCAGATTATCTGCCTTGATATTCTGGCATGTGTGGAAACGCCCCTAGATATTCCAATTCAAAGCAGAGACTGTGGATTCTTCTGTCTTGATATTCAGGGATATAGGATTGTGTGTGGAAGGGCCCTAAGAGAAGAAAAGAACTTATCGCTTTTCTACAGGGTGTTTCAGAAGTCACCATACATAAAATGGAACATTGTAACTGAATATACTTTTATTTACAAAACATTCATTAAAAAGTGTTTAGGAAAAATTGCCTACATCTTGTATAACTGAAAGTATAAAATATAATAGGTAAAGATTTCCTCCTGACATTAAGTCCAGTCGTGTCTGACTCTGGGGGTTGGTGCGCGTCTCCATTTCTAAGCCGAAGAGCTGGCGTTGTCCGTAGACACCTCCAAGGTCATGTGGCCAGCATGACTGCATGGAGCGCTGTTACCTTGCCGCTCGAGCGATACCTATTGATCTCATATTTGCATGATTTCGAACTGCTAGGTTGCACCGGATTCGAATCTGTGACCTTTCAATCAACAAGTTCAGTAGCTCACTGCTTTAAACCACTGCACCACCAGGGGCTTCAAACATATAATAGATAAATATTAAATATTAACATGTAATATGAGGAGTCCCTGGTGGCACAGTGGGTTAAACCGCTGAGCTGCTGAACTTGCTGACCGAAAGGTTGCAGATGTGAATCCAGGGAGCAGCGTGAGCTCCCTCTATTAGCCCCAGCTTTTGCCAACCTAGCAGTTCGACAACATGCAAATGTGAAGTTAATGGTGCTCGATGCAGTCATGATGGCCACATGACCTTGGATGTATCTATGGACAATGCTGGCTCTTTGGCTTAGAAATGGAGATGAGCACAAACCCCAAGAGTCAGACATGACTGGACTTAATGTCAGAGGAAAACCTTTACCATTACCTTTCATGTGAGTTTATTCATTGTTCCTATGTCTGGAGACTTTTGGGACACTTGGTATATGTCTTTACTGTTCTTCTGGGACCCTCCCTCCCCCCCCCCCCCCCGAATAAAATCAAAAGCTTTCACCAAGAGAAATTAACAGCAAAAATATATTAATCGTGAGCCATGTAGCATGATCCCCTTGAGGACACTACATGCCACACTTCCTTTTTAACTTTTGTAGAACAATTGTTTTAATGGCATCTTTTAAAATGATTTAAAAGATAAATCATTCTAAAACCTTCCAGTGCCTATGTGCTTTGGTTATTGTTATCTCTTTGCAATGATAATAATAATATGATAATAAAACTTTATTTTTATCTTGCCCTATCTCCCCAATGGGGACTCAGGGCGCTTAACAATAATAGCGCCAAACATTCAGTGCCATAAAATGTATCAATGCCATAAAATGTATCAAGGCTGATTTAATTCACATAGTTTCATGTGCAAGCATACAGTGCTGTTTTCATTGAGGTTGGTTTTTTAAGCAGTCACAGATTTCGTCACATTTTCTAATATTTCGCTACAAAATTGTGGTGTGGTCTAACATTGGAAGAGGCCTATTAGCTTAACACCAGGATTTACCACACTGGGTGACCCTAGTAATGCCATAGATGTCAAACTGAAAATTGGAGGGAGCTCCTATACCTTTACGCCTCTTGTACAAATTGGCATTTCAGCAGGTGTTGCTTGTTACCTGCTTGGATGGCAAGAAAGCCTGATGAAATACACTTTTCTTTATGCCTTTAAAAAGTATAGCAGCCGTCTCTAGTTTTAAAAATGTTCAGCAATTACAGCTTTCCTTCTTTCCAGTGTGACATGTCCCACATGTCCCACACTTGAGGAAAAGGGAGCTATAAATAAAGTGCTGGGGAAAGTGAAAGGCAAAAGGAAGAGGGGCCGACCAAGGACAAGATGGATGGATGGCATCCTTGAAGTGACTGGACTGACCTTGAAGGAGCTGGGGGTGGTGACGGCCGACAGGGAGCTCTGGCGTGGACTGGTCCATGAGGTCACGAAGAGTCGGAGACGACTGAACGAATGAACAACAAATAAAGTGAATTATGAAGTCACATTTTTATTCCATACTGGATCTGCTAGTTTCTGTGCATGTGCCACCCTTAGTGTTTGTTTGACAACAATATTAAATATATTGGTTTTACACACAGAGATGAAAATGTGTCTCTACCACAGTCCCACAACTGCTTTATTGAATGAATGATTTTTTTCAATCAATGACCAACATTAAAATAAACAGCAAAACATAAATTAAGCATACATTTAAAAGCATTACAATACAGCTTTTAAAGGGTTAGTTAAGAAACGGTGTTAAGTATGAGATTGAAAACAGTATTTAAAATTGTAAATAACAATGATAAAACCCGAGATAAAATAATAAAGCCTTTTAAGATTGTAACAGCATCCTGTGCCAACAAGCGATTGCTGCTGCACAAAAGCTTGCAACTTTGGCAGTTATTTCAGCAGATTGGTCAGACTTGCAGCTCTCCCTGGTCTACTTTGTAAAATTGGATTAATAAAATGTTGAAGGTCTCGGTAGAAAGAGCAGTGCAGTAAAACATGTACTACATGCTTTATTGTGTCCAAGTTCTAATGTGTGCATTATCTCACTTCTGCTTGCTGTGTTGGAACGTAGGAGAAAATTTGTAACCTGCTAACTGAAAATTAAAGCTTTTAAAATGCTCACAGTTTTTATCTTTTCCTTTCTTGCCTTAGCACTGGCACAGCATTCAAGAAACTTAGGTATGGGTAGTTAATAAAATTTATTAAAAGTCTGTTAATACAAATTGTAAAGTGCTTTGAAAACTGAACACATCATATAAAGTTAATGTCAGTAATAATTATCTTGTATTCCTTTTATACATATATTCTTAAAACAGTTTCTAAGTAAAATATGGCAAATGATTTAATATAAGCACAGCAGGACAGGGTAATAGCTTAAATGTAACTGTTAATCCCAACTAGAACATGCTAATTGAATTCATTGCTGATTGAGCAAATTTGTATAGCGTAAATCCTAGGGTCTGCTTTCATTGGGATCAGTGTTTGGAATTAGACCCAAAAGTTTAAGAATGTATTTTAACCCAGTGTAGAAATAATATACTAGAAAAGGTGATGTGAGGTGACTAGGTTTGAATGGTGTATTTTTGGAATATGGCTACAGTGTAAGTGCATACAATCCATATAATTATTTGAAGTAATTTTGTTAAAGCAAACTTCAGAGGTGGTATATGTTTTGTTTTCAGACCGCTATGTCCAAAAGGGTGTCACTGCCTTCTATCCAACTTTCTCCACAATCATCAGATACTGTTAATTGTAGAAGTGACCAGGGAAGCTTAAATGCAGAATGTTCCTCATCAAATGGGAAAAGTTCTCCTACAAAAAATGAATTAAGAAAGCGGTTGACTATTACAGCTCCAAAAAAGATGGCAAAACCCCCTGAAGCTTTGAAATTCGAACATAATACAAAAGCACAGGAGAGAACCCGAAAGCGACAACAGCCTATAAAACTGGAGCCATTGGTAGGTTGATTTTAAACAACTCATGGAGGCTCTGTTCTAATGTTATCTTGGACTAGCCGTTCCCTGCCATACGTTGCTGTGGCCCAGTCTGTGTATATGTTTTGTGTGTGTGTGTAAATATGTGTTTATGTGTTTGCATATATTTGTGTATATTTGTGAGTTTGTGTGTGTGTGTGTATATATATATATAGGTGTATATATATGTGTGTGTGTGTTTATGTGTGTATATATTTGTGTATTTTTGTGTTTATATGCATATTGTGTGTATATATGTGTGCTTGTCTATATGCATATTTGTGTGTATATATGTGTATATGTTTGTATATATGTATTTGTGTGTGCGTGTGTATATATATATATCTGTATATATATGTGTTTGTGTTTGCTTGTGCATATATATATGTGTGTGTATGAATGTGTGCATGTGTATATGTATATGAGTATATGTATTTATAGTGTATTTTTTGGGTTTTTAAGTCTGTTCCACTGAAGGGAAGATTTATTTATTATTTATTTATTTACAGTTCTTATATTCCGCCCTTCTCACCCCGCAGGGGACTCAGGGCGGATTACAGTAAACACATATATGGCAAACATTCAATGCCAGTTTGACAGACAACAAATACAGACAAATACACCAAGGCTATTTAACTTTTTTCTGGCCGCCAGGGGAGCTGCTGCTTTTCATCGTCCATCAACGACACCGATGAAGTTCTTCCGCATTCCACATTCCCCGGAGTCTTCTTTCTTTATGGCCTCATAAATTAGTTAAATTCAGCCTCCCACACTTTAAGGTGGTACCTTATTTTCCTACTTGACAGATGCAACTGTCTTTCGGGTTGCAAAGGTCGACAATGGGCTACACAATGGCTGGACACCCACTCCAGCCCGGGCTGGCCTCGAACTCATGACCTTTTGGTCAGAGTGATCTTAATACAGCTGACACTCAGCCAGCTGAGCCACAATCCCGGTGCTCAAGATGTTTTTAGGGGTGATGGACACTCGTTGGACTGTTAGATCTATCATGTCAAAATTTTGTGTCAATTCAACCAGTGGTTTCTGAGTTATTCTTCTCCCACAAACGAACATTACATCTATCTATCTATTCTCGTGAAATTTGTTGAAAGCTTCTATACTGTAGAGGTGCATTTCCTCTAGGACACACTTTATTTAACTACAGATAGTCCTCTTCCGTATGGTTGCAAAATATACATGTAAGAAACAGGCAGTGACATACAGGCCCTGGCTGCCCTCTTCCCTGATTACATGTTGGCAGGGAAGTTTTACAGAAAAAGTAGAACCATGTTTGTAGGGTTCTACTTTTGGTGGAGGCTGCAGGATCACATTTTTCTTCGATTTTCTATAGATAAACAAGTATTTGCTCAATTTGTATTGTAAGAATGTGTCCCTTTCAAATATGATTTTATTTCATATTGTCTTTGTTTTTCCTCAATCGAGCCTGTGTTAAAAAAATATCAGTGCCACAATCAACCTGAATATATCTACCAGAAGAACAGGGAAAAATTGTTAGCTGCTGGAGTGTTAGCACCTGTAACTTCAGCAGAGAAAAGGCAATGGCCTGCTGCTGTGGAACCAATGGTAATTGAAAACCTTGAAGAGTTAAGGGAAAAACAGGTACTATCTCTCTACATATAGTATGAGTTCTTTTTTTTTTTTAAAGTCATTTAAATCTTCTTTTTTAAAACAATATTTTCAAGATTGTAATGTCTTTAAAGCAACCACTTGGAGAGAAAACCATGTTTTTATTCCTTCTTTTGCTGTAGTTAGTTATTGGGGTAGTATACAACTTTCTCATTTGTCTACCTTGAGTTTATAAAAGGTTTGCAGCCCTGTCTGGCTATGACCACACAGGTCAGTGATGGACAACTTGTAGCTGTACAGTTTTTGTTGGACTACAGCTTCCCGTGTTCTTCACAATTTGCTATGCTTACTTGGAGTAATGGGAATAGCAACCCAATATGATTTAGAATACCACATGTATAGGTGCATGTTAGAAAAATTCTGTTTCGGTTTTATTTTAGACTAGCATATATATTTGACGTCGCCAGGGTTTGCATTTTATCATTGTTAGCCTTAAGATTTTATAAATGATCCTATTAGAAAATGTATGTACTTATTTTCTAATTGGATTGCAACTCCTGTCAGCCCATCAGCCCCCAGACCTGTTTGGACTCCTTTTACCATTGGCCTCTATCAGCTCACAGACCTGATTGCAACTCTCATCTGCCTCTATTAGGTCCCAGATCCAGTCAATTTGTACCTCCCATCATACCTTATCAGTCCCCAAAACCTGGTCAGGGTGCTACTCCCATCAACCTCAGATCTGACTGGGCTTCATTGTATTAAATTAAAATAGATTTATGAGATTAGATCAGAGGCGTCAAACTCATTTTCACTACGGGCCACATCGGCCTTATGGCTGCCTTTAAAAGGCAATTTGTAATTGTAAGTCTATAGAAATGTAACTACATTATCCTGACATTGCATCCTACTGGACCACATAAAATTACATGATGTGCAGGATTCGGCCCATGATAGTTTCTTCAACAAAGAAGAACTATATACTAATGTTTGAAAATAACTAGAGTTGTCACAGCATAAGTTATGAGAAACTCTTGCTAGTTTAAATAAGGGCCTGTCCAGACAGGACCTTTATTGTGGGGAACTCCCACAATAAAGGAGGGGCTATCCAGACAACATTCTGGTTTGTAGCAAATTAATTTGATAGTGGATTTATTCCATGACTTCCCTAAATAAGCCTGGTAAACTGTGTGAATACCCACCCCCTCCTCCCAAGCCCCCAGACCCCTTAGAAAAGTAATAAAAACTTACCCATCCTCCATTAGAAGCCGGTGCTCCCGGTGCATAGAAATGACACGTCAGGAGAGCCGGGTTGGGGGGGGGGGGGAAGGAGGAAGGAAAATCATTCCCCCCTCCCCCACTCTCCTGCCGCGTCATTTCTACACAATGGGAGAGCTGGCCAAGGCTTCTAATGGAGGATGCGTAGGTTTTTATTACTTTTCTAAGTGGTCTGGAGGCTTGGGGGAAGAGGGGTAGGGCTTCCGGACATTCTCTCAGGCTAGTACCGAAATAACATCTGGGCACTCGCCCCAGAAAGCACGCTTTCTGGGGTGGGTGTGGACAGGCTCCCAGAAACATCCGCGGATGCTTCTGGGATAAAGACCTGTCTGGATCCAGCCTTCGGAAGTGAAGGTTTCTGAAATCATGGTTGTGCTGAGGCAGTGAATGGAAATGTGCCAACCTCATGTTTGCTAAATGATAGTGTCCCTTTCAACCAGACTAGTGTGATTCTGTCCTATGCTTATGAGCACCTTTGTTATAAAGGCAATTCAACAATATTGTCCTATCATATCTAAATCTGTAAGGAAATGCTAGGATTTTCTTACAAAGTATGCTTAGTGAACCTGTTGAATATAGAGGATTTGGGGTTTTAACATGAATGGCAATGTCCAAGTTGCATTTGATTTGCTTTCACAGTTATTGAGTGCCAAGATTCGACTTCCCACTCCTCCCAAACAGCCACGTAGTGTGGTAAAGATCAGTGCTTGTTTACCAAGCCCTGCTCCACCTGTTCGTATATTTCTTGAACCAGAAGAAGTAATTAAAGCTAATATTACAGACCCTTTGCAAATTATAAGAACAATATGTGAAAACCAACACCTTGGATTCCTATATATGACTCCTGCAGTGCCCAGGTCATCAACGGAATATGAGCCATATAATCTAAAGTGAGTTACATGATTTGAAGTTTACAGTGATGATCTTGTGATAAGTAGCTCTTTATATTGCAATGTGAATTGCAGATTTATGGTTGTAGCTTAAAGCATTAACAGAAAGAAAAAAAAACCTATGGTTGCAGCAGCCCTGCTAGAAGACAGGCAAAGTTATCCCTGTAGTAATCAGAAGAGAAGATTCAGAGGTATTGAGCAACTTATGTTTCCAGTACCTGACTTCTAGGTGATTCCTCAGGCCCTTCTACACTATCCTTATATCCCAGGATCTGATCTCAGGTTTTCTGCTTTGAACTGGGTTATATGAGTCTACACTGCCAGATAATCAGGGATAGGCAGATAATCTGTGATCAGATATAGAGCAGGGTTGAAGGGGCCTCAGAGTGCTCTGGAAATACGGCCTTGGAAAAACACTTGTATCTAGGCACTGCAGACATGGGCTACTCAGGCCAGCAATCTTCTTTTCCTGACAACAAAAGAAGCGGCTTACACAACTATGCAAAGAATCCTGCACTAACAGGTCGTATAAGTAGAAACACGTGCTGTCTTTTTCTCTTAAAAACCCAATAACTGTGGTACTGAACACACAACAAAGAATCATAATATAGTTTGTTGTTGTTGTTCATTCGTTCAGTCGTCTCCGACTCTTCGTGACCTTAACATAATTCACACACATTAAAATATATCGTTTTGCCATTTTATAATTTAAAATTCTGGTGCAGGTCGAAAAGATAGTGGTTGACCTGATAACAGAAAACTGAGCATTCTTTGTCTATTTGATGAAAACTACAATTAAGCCACAATTCAGATGAGCCTGATAAAAACTGTCAGCATTTTAACTCTTTTTATTCCAGTTTTCCAAACCATTTATGATACATTTCCATTTGGGGGGGGGGGGGGATAAAATGTACTAATATACTTTATGTCCGTGTAATTTTAAAATTGTTTAGTGAAGTTCTGATCAATACTTCAAAGACTGTTAAGAATTTTATGTTCTACTAAATTCATTGGTCTACTTTAAACCAAAGTGGTATTAATATAAAGTAGGTTGCTGAATTATTCGAATTTACAGAAAAGTTGACTTGGTTCATAGGGAGAAAGGAAGACTTGAGAGAAGACAACAACAGGGGGAATAATGGAATAAAAAGCTAGAAGAAGCAGCATAACAGAAACTTGAAGCCAATTATGCTACCATAACTAGATATATCTTCTTTTTTAAAAAAGATACCCCCCACGTGCATGTCCAGTTTAAAAAAAACAAAACCTCCTTGGCACAAACTGCAAGCCCAACGAAACAAAATATTTGCCAATATTACAGTAATATTTTTTAAAAACTTGAAGGGTTTATTTGAATTATTACTGTAATATTTATAGTGTTCTAATATTCCAGAAAACAGTATGAATGATTGATTTTGGAGTCTTGAATAAGTGTGTTACTTTAAATGACTACTAAATCATAAAACAGAAATAAGTTGTTTTGTGGTGTTTTGTATTCTCTGAAAAAGTTAAAATCTAAACCATGATAAGAATAATAAACAGAAATAGTCCAGTGAAGTACAGTGGCTGTTAGCTCCTTTTAATTCTGAGAGCTGAAGGAGTCACTCTATCATATAAATCACTGATGAAGAAAGGGAGGGATGTGAAAAAATCTGATGGACTCTTCTGCAGGCTTAATCATAGAATCATAGAATCATAGAATCATAGAATTGGAAGAGACCTCATGGGCCATCCAGTCCAACCCCCTGCCAAGAAGCAGGAATATTGCATTCAAATCACCCCTGACAGATGGCCATCCAGCCTCTGCTTAAAAGCTTCCAAAGAGGGAGCCTCCACCACACTCCGGGGCAGAGAGTTCCACTGCTGAACGGCTCTCACAGTCAGGAAGTTCTTCCTAATGTTCAGATGGAATCTCCTCTAATAAGACACGGCTTTTTAACATAAATACACATAATTAGTTGTTAATATACTTCTGACCAATTAATGATTGGTTTGTTTTTTCCATTCACAAAAATACCCCTTTAATGATAAAATTACTTTTAAAAAACCAGGGGCAATCAGAAGTAAGATTTTATGTGCTATAGTTTAAGGCTAGTTTATGTTAGCTGAAACTCTATAAAACTGGGAAATTGAAAACAAAACAAATATGCCCTGTGACCACTGATACCGTTGTCCAGTGCCACAAATTCATTAATCATTTACACCCTAATCTAAATGGGGAGACTGACATGTCTGACACTCAAAAAATCCTTGATGTTTGATTCTGTATTGTTTTATAAAGCATCTGAATCTCATGCAGAACTGTGTAAATCTCCTCGTGAGCTGACCCATTGCCATCAGCAACCACCTAATGACACCACTTTTCCCTGAGTTCATTTAACTAACTGTCTTGATTTGCTGCTAACGGATTTCAAGAGGAAATGTTTATGTGACTTCCAAGACTTTCAATTGCAAGAAATGTTAAAAAATAGGTCTTTACATGGTGGGAAAGCTCTGTTAAGTTTCCAGCAGTCTCTTCTCCTATTAAGCCATGAATTGGCACCACAGTATATCCAGTGGAGTGATAGATATTTTAGTTTTAAATAAGAAAACTGAAAAACACTGAAATAGTTCTTATTAGAGTCTCCTTTTCTATAGGAACAGAACAGGCAAAGAACAAAACAATCTATTCTCAAAGGATGGTGACTGTGTGAATTGGGTTACTATGCATCCTGTTCAATTAAATGTTTTTCATTTATTTATAGAATCGTAAGTTATGATGGCATTAATAAAAGTGACTACTATACAATTAGCCCAAAAGGAGTTATTCATACATGTAATGGAGAAGTTGAATATCTGGAACTTTCACGTTGGGAACAGGAATATCTCTATGACAGAGCACTTTCCCGAATTACTATATTTACAATATTCCGCAAATGGAAGTCATTTAATGTATGGAGAAAAAATGTCCGCGCCAGGAGGCTTAAAATATATCGCCGAGCTTTGCAGAAGAACCTATTCATTGTTAATTCTGTATGTATTATGAATGTTTTCTTTACTGAGCTGATCTATATGAAAAATTTAAAGACACTAAATTACTATATAAAAGTTTAGTATAATAATGTATTGAAAGAGGCAACTTTGTAATGCTAAGTAATGAAAATACCTAATGTTAAAATATCGGAGTAAACAATAATTCCCTGCTATTAAAATATATTAAGATTAATATATTTTAATATATTTTGTATGTCCTGGCCTGTAACCTTTAATCAAAAGAGATAATTGTTTGATAACATAATCTAAATAGTCCCCATAGAATCAGTACCATTGGGATGTTTAAATGGTTTTTTTCTGTCCTGACAGGAAGTTTTCCATTAATTGAAGACTTTGAACTTTTAGAAATCACAAAAGTGATCCCCCCCCCCTAGTTCTTTCTTATATTGTTTCCTGAGCCACTTCCCAGAGTATATTTTAAAGGATCTGCAGGAAGAATTGAAAAATAAAATAAAATAAAGCAGAACATCTCTCATACATGATTAAAACTAGAATTGAGAAGCACTCATTACATGAGTGAAACTCTAGAATCTCATTGTAGTTTTTTTAAAAAAAATCTGTGAAATTAACAGTGTTTTACAAATTTAACTTTTCTTTTGGATCAAAAGGTGTTACTGATTGGCCTTCCTGCCCTCACGACTTCCAACTCACATGGTTGCAAAGTACAACAAATAAAATATCAGGGGTTGAAGCAGCTTGCAGGAGGAGTGTCTTACAGCAGATTTCCATTCACAATCAGACAATTTTGACCCACTCAGGTCATTCCTTTGCTATTGTAAAACCCAATCAGTGGGGAAACAGCAAGCTAATCTGGCTTTTTTGTTGTGCCTTTGGAGAGTAATCCCACACATCATACACAATTATACACAGTTACTCCCCCTCAATCATGTGTCTCTATAGTACACTTACCCCCTCCTGTATGAAGGCCTTTTATGCATTTTTACGCTTTGATAAGTCTCCCCCCATAGACAATCAGCTCCATCCCTATCTCACCCTGACTTTCTTAACCTTTTAGTATTTTATCTTTTACATGCAGCCCAGTCATTGTCACTGTGATTGCTTACTGTACTCTTATGTTTGTGAATTTTATTATGCTGTTTTGTGTTTTTATTTTATTTTATTTTATTGTAATAGTTGGACCTAGCCCCATGTAAGTCCCCCCCCCCCCCGAGTCTCCCTTGGGGAGATAGTGGCGGGGAATAAATAAAGATTATTATTATTATTATTATTATTATTATTATTATTATTTATGCTCTTTTGTGCCAGTGATGAGAAAGCTTTCAGGTTAAGTTCTGGTGTTTTGATCTCATCAACTGGTTCTTCTTATTGTACAGTGTTTGAGACCAGCAATACTGAATATCCAGGAAATGTGCTACCAAATAAGTGACTTGGCACTTTGTCAAGTTGAAAAGGGCTTTCTATATACATTGGTGGAATTCAAAGATACTCAGTTGGAGCAGCTAAAAGAAGTGAGTTTCATTGGTTCAATCTTGCCAGAATTTGCATGCACTTTTGGGAGGCGAAATATAATCTCTGTTGACCTCTAACCACATTGAATTTTCAGGTGACATCTCGTCTGGCTGAGTTCAGGGAATTAGCCAAAGAAGTTGTTGGGGGTGCATGCAGAACTGCACTGCTTGAGGCGGGATTTACCCCTGATGAGTACTTTTATATAACAGATAGTACAGGTACAAAACTGATGGCCATTCAAATATTTAATATTTGAAAAGTTGAATATGTTATCTGATTCCTATACATCAATTTACTTTAGTACTTGGAGTTATTTCAGCAATGTACTCCTATATTTTCTCCAGAACGGGTACCAGGTACTGGAAGTGCAATTATTCCTCGGACTGACAAAGATCTGTATGGTGAACAAGTTGAAAAAATGACATACACAGAACAAGCCAACAAAAGAGCTCGATGTGGAAGGTTGACATGGTTGGTATTTAACACTTTGCAGATCTACATTGTTTTCAGGAAAGCTGGTTTTATCCCATTCAGGGAAATCATAGCTGGAATTGCATGGGTAGAGATGTTAATGGAAAAAGACATTTAGCAAAAGTTGGAGGTCATGAAGAAGGAGTTGCAAAAATGGTAATCACAAACAATTTCTTAGAATAAAAGGTAAACTTTTGAAAAAGCCAACAATATATTAAAGGAAAGAGTGAAAAGGAAAAGGAGCATGTATAAACAATGGAAGGCAGTCTGAATTGTCAAGAAAGAATGCAGCTGTGCAGCAGAAATTTGCAGAAATACTGTAAGAAAGCTAAAATTGAGAATGAGAAATGGAATAATAATGTTGTTTTGATATGTTCAAAGTATGAAAATTGCCAAGGAGATGGTATGGCAGCTGATTCCTGTGTTTGGTAAAATGCTAATATATCACTAATATACGCACACAAAAGGGGGGGGGGTGGAGAGAGAGAGGGAAGTGCCAGACACCTATTTTGCTTCAGTTTTGTCCCAAAAAGAAAACTCTGGGAATGATTCTATCTGAAGAGGCTATGATAAAAGATCCAAATTGCAAACTAATACTGATCATCGTTAATCTCCTAGTTAACCTAAATGAGTTCAAATCTGCAGGATGAGATGAACTGCATTCAGTCATACTGAAGGAATTTGATGACATCCTACAAACAACTTGTCAACATTTTTATCAATGATTTAGTCCAGAGGTCCTCAAACTACGGCCCGCGGGCTGGACCCGGCCCCCCAAGGGCATTTGTCCAGCCCGCGGGGTGTGGAAAAGGGTGAGAGGTGGTGGGTGAAGCGGCTTCGGGGCTGCTTCACCTGCCACCTCCCTGGGCTCAGCCTGCTCTTCTCTGGCCTCCAGGATGAGACCTGGCCTCATCCCGAAGGCAGGAGAAGAGGGGGAGGCGGCAGGTAAAGCAGCTTTGGGGCCGCTTCACCCGCCGCCTCCCTAGGCACAGCCTGCGCTTCTCCAACCTCCGGGATGAGGCCTGGCCTCATCCTGAAGGCAGGAGAAGAGGGGGAGGTGGCAGGCGAAGCAGCTTTGGGGCTGCTTCACCCACCACCTCCCCACGTTTATATTGTAAGTGTGTGTGGGGGGGGGGGGTTGCACTGCAAATAAGATATGCGCAGTGTGCATAGGAATTCATTCATTTTTTCCCCAAAATATAATCCGGCCTTCCAACAGTTTGAGGGACTGTGACCCGGCCCTCTGCATTTATTAACCGCATTTATTAACCGCCGTTCTCAGCCCTTTAGGGCGACTCACGGCCCTCTGTTTAAAAAGTTTGATTTAATCAATAGAGTGATCCATTCCTTATCAACTTTGTGGATGATACAAAACTGGGAGGAGAAACTAACATACTGAAAGATATGGAAAGAGTTCAAAAGGATCTTGATGAACTACAAAATCAGCCTGAAACTAACAAAAATTCAACAGAGAACTCAAAATTCTATAATTATGTATAAAAAACTAAATGCCACAGTGGTCCATGCTCTTGTCATATCTCGAATAGACTACTGCAACACACTGTGTGTGGGGTTGCCTTTGAAGACTGCTTAAAAGCTTCAAGTTGTCCAGTTAAAAATATCTAATCAAGAGTGGGAATAAAATATTACAGCTCCTGTTGTACATTGCTATAATACCATCTGGGACTCCAGAAATGACATTAGTATATTTTAACAAATCAAAAAACACAACACAAGTGCCACAACTTTCTAACACATTCATCCTATTTTGAGAAGCCCAGTAGCTACTTGTTGTGTTGCATTGTGTTTTTAAAAAGAGTTCCACCAAATCCTGGAATGTTTTACATGGTTCTTATTTCATGCTTATATGTAGAAAAAAATCACAGAAATACACACCACAATGCCAGTATATATGATATTAACAACAAAATTCTATAGTTCCTTGTTTTTTTCTTTTCAGCTTTATTCGTCTTGCTGACTATCTTATAGTGAATACTATGCATGTTCTGGCAGTAAAATCTGTCACTGCTCTTTTAAATTACCTTACTGAAAAGTTGAAAAAGACACCACCTTCAGAGGTGATTCAGAAGTGGAATACAGAAGAAGCACCAGAAGAAGCACCAGTTGTTGAGAAGAAGGTAAAATGCATTTAAGTTCTGGCCATATTTTTAAAAAATGACAGGCCCATCACTGTTCATATGCTTAAAAAAGACATTATTATTTTCTGTTGATTAAATATCAGTACTTTTGATTTCCTTTCACAATATGTGAAAATATGAAGTTCCTGTCAGCTTTCTTCATGGTTCAGCATTTCCAAGGCATAACACTGATCTTGACTTCAGTTTTTAATTTGGTCTTTACACATTGTATTATTTCACTGTAGTTGTCATAGTACAAAACATTCAGAAGTTGTTTAACAGTGCATTCCTCTGCACAGTACTAACAACTGCAGAAGTGCCAATTGCTACTGCAATCAATAAAGGCGAGAAACACATCCTTAGTTTTATTTGTTCTTAATACTGGGAAGAAATGTTAGTTTTAATGAAAGAAGAAAGGGAAAAAATCCTTACTCTTTTGAAGTAGTTCTTGCAAAACAATTACATGAAGGCTATGCTTGCTGGGATTGCTTTCAAGAAAGTATGTATAAGATCACAAACTACTTTTCCCAAGGTAGGGAATGTATGGCTCCTATCACAACTGACATTAAATATTGTTCACTGTCAACCATTTTTAGAATTGGTGGCTATACATTAAAATTATGTTTTTCTTGGTCAAATAACATTACTGGTGGGAAAGAAGTTTTTTAAGGCTTTCTTTTCCATGATTGCCCTGTAGTGTTTCCTTTCTGGAGTTGCTGCCAAACACCCGCCCTCTTTTCTCTGCAAATTTTTCAAAAATCACACTGAGGTCTGTACTGAACCTATTTTCTGGTTCTTGCACCACAGAGACTTCCCTTACAATAAAACATCTAAAACATATTTGCATTAGGAAGATGGTGAAGGAGTGTTTTATTTCATGGGGTGAATCAGCATCTCTGCAATAAACAGTGCAATAGCTTCACCTAGGTTCACCTAGGAGCCCCCGGTGGCACAGTGGGTTAAAACCCCTGTGCTGGCAGGACTGAAGACTGACAGGTCGCAAGTTCGAATCCGGGGAGAGGCGGATGAGCTCCCTCTATCAGCTTCAGCTCCTCATGCGGGGACATGAGAGAAGCCTCCCACAAGGATGGTAAAAACATCAAAAACATCCGGGCGTCCCCTGGGCAACGTCCTTGCAGACGGCCAATTCTCTCATACCAGAAGCGACTTGCAATTTCTCAAGTCGCTCCTGAACACGACAAAAAAAAACAAAAAACAACCTAGGTTCTGTTTTAGGTGATTTTACATGGCATTGTTGCTTAGTAAAGTCTCTATAACTAAGCATGGTGCCTCTTTGCCTCCCTCTGCATTTTCCCACCTCCCCAGGAAATTGAACTAATTTACCAGTGGAACCGAAAGCAGGATTCCAACTCTGCTTTTCTCCAAATAGTAGGAAGGGAATGCTAAACAGGAGGAAAAGCATAGCATTTCCACTGCAGAACATCTTCAGGAGAGTCCTTTTCTTTATTCTGCTTGAATGGAAGTGTGCAGGAACAGCTTTACTGTTGGATAAGGGATCACCACAGTCACACGGGAATCCTGCTCCTGAACAATTCCGAGCAAACAGAATGAAGAAAACAGAATATGGCAGTGATTGTGTGGCAAAGATGAAGAACTATGGCTTCACTGATGTTGGAGGCCACCATGAATATCAGAAAATACAGTCATGCACTGATATACCAGTGCGTGGAAAACTTTCCTATTATCTCTACTAGTTATACATGTCAAAATGCATTTTAAAATGTAATATTACAATTTTTCCAGCCATATGTTGCAAAATTATCATTTATTTAAACAACAGCAACAAAAATAATAGATTCTTTGGGTATGTCTTGTAGCCTAAGTATTGCTTTGAGAAGGGCAGGCTAATAACTGGTTTTTGGACTATAATAATCCGGGACAGATAAAATCATGCGATTGTTTTTAATTTGAGAATTTAAATTCATTTTCTGATTTAACTTTTTTCTTCTTCTAGGGAACTTCAGTGGTTGTGGGAATAGAAGAAGACGAGTCTGCACCCATGTTTCTTGCAGAGCTAATTTTGGAGATCCATGCACTACTGTTTGAACCAACTTTGGATGACTTTCAGGTTGAAGCCCCATTTTACTTATAAGGTTACTGTATGAAAAATAATTGTGACCATGTGCGTTTTAACCTGCAGCCCCACTGGGGGCTCCATAGGGAGCTATAGTGTTTATCTTTTTGATAAAGAGATAATGAATGAGCAGCAAATGATTAATCCGATCTTCAAAAGGGTCCAAAGAAAGAGACACAAAAAGGATTCAAAAATGTCCAAAGATAAGGACCAATCCAATTCAAGCACCATTCCTTTTGCCCTGAAAATAACCTGTTGCTTATATAAGACTCCGTCCTCTATATTTTCAGCCTTGACTGAAAACAGTAGTGGTAGATGTGGTTCCTAGAAAGTTCTCCCAAAAATAGCAGGTGGCACCTTATGATAAATAAGGCAGACTTAGCTAGAAAATCTTGCACTGGGCTGCTGTAAGTTTTTCGGGATGTATGGCCATGTTCCAGAAGCATTCTCTCCTGACATTTCACCTGCATCTATGGCAGGCATCCTCAGAGGTTGTGAGGTCTTGCACTTTTGCTATCCTATTATTAATGTCTGAAAATTAAAAAGCAGACATGGAAGTATACCAGTAGTACTTGTGGGAAGAGGCTTTTCCTGTTATGGATCATCTGCCAGAAAATGACTAGAAAATATCCGTTAATTTCTAAGCAAAGACTTGGGTTAGCTATACAACAAATTACAATTGTATGGCATTCAATAGACTGTAATCATATGGCTGTGGCTGAGACATCTTAAGATATGCAAGGCTTTGTCTTCTGGTTTATATAAGAGATAAGGTCTGTCTGTTGATGGAGAAGGTTTATTAAACTTTAAAACACATATTAAACTTGAGTACAATTAATAGAATTATTATTTTAAAATTCGATATTCCAAATCAACGGTAATACTCCTACTTCTCAAAGTATAGAGAAGGTCTGTTCCATAATCTTTCCATTAAGAAGGGTTGCCATCTCTCCTTTTAATAGCTTTCATTACTACTTCTCATATCCTGAAATTCATTTTTTAAAAAAGGAAAAAGTTAAATGTGTGATAATAGTTTGATGCAGTGACCAATAAAATTAATGCATTTCTTTCTACATTGCATCAGCTGAAGGGCAGGATCCAGATCAAAGGAAATAATAGGAACATTCTGTTTAGCTTTGGTCAGACCTGACCTGGTACAAAATTGTCTGCTTCTGGGCACCACAGTCCAGGAAGAGATCAATGAAGATGGTACAATGGCCAATCCCACCCCCCACCCCCCATGAAGAATGACTTGGGGAGCTGGTTATATTTACATTGGAAAAAAGAAGACTGAGAGGTGGTATGATAGCCATCTTCAAATATTTTTAGAAATGTAATGTAGAAGCTGGACAAATTTGCTTAAGAGACTAAGACATTAACTACAAGAAAATTAGAAAAAAGCTTCTGGAACATGGCCATATAGCCTGGAAAACTCACAGCAACCCAGTGATTCTGACCACAAAAGCCTTCGACAACACACAAAAAAAAAGATTCCCCTCAAACATTAGGAAGAATCTGTTGAAAATAAGAGCTATACAAGAGTGGAACAGACTGCCTCAGGGGCTGGTGGAACCTTCTTCTTTGTAGTCATTTAAACAGAGGTTCAGTAGTGATTTCATCACCACACAATATCATACTTTAAATAGCCCCATATAATTTTGTAATAGTATGTTAAATTTTTCAGAGGTCATTGTCCTAATACAGTGGTTCTCAACCTGGGGTCCCCAGATGTTTTTGGCCTACAACTCCCAGAAATCCCAGCCAGTTTACCAGCTGTTAGGATTTCTGGGAGTTGAAGGCCAAAAACATCTGGGGACCCCAGGTTGAGAACCACTGGTCTAGCTAATACATATTGAGTGATAGTAATTAAGAGTTGGAAATACAAACAAGAAAGTCTTTGTCTCAGATATCATCTTGGTTGTGGACATAACAGATAACTTTCAGCAAGACATATGTTTTGTTCTGAGGGCCTCTTTTCATCCACAGCTTGGAGATAACTATAGCTGTAATTACTGTAAATTTTACATGTTTTTGTATCTTTGAACAATGGTGTAAAGTTAGTGAATAAATGTTGTTCTTTCTTCAGCTTCTTCCAATATTACAAGCTTTTAAAAGGGGGTTTTCTTCTGTTTTGTCCAAAAGGTTGGTATGGCAGAAATTGTGTCTCAGTTTCAGGCAACAGTGTTATCTGTTGCAAACCTTGTTCCTGATCGATACTTTGATCCCTTCACTCGTCCGATCATTAACAATAAAATTGAAGAAAAAACATGTGGCGAAGGACCAAGCTTATCAGTTATGTTTAAGGATGATAGACATCTCCAACGTATTATCTTACAAATAAAGGTACAGTGTATCCATTTGAAAGCAATCTCTGTCTCTCCCTGTTTCTCACTTCAAGGGTGTTGGTGAAGAATCGCATTCATTCTTTGTCTATTTAGGGTCCTTTAATACTTAATAAATTATTAGAAAGTGTTGCCTAGAGATTTCTGTTCAATATTCCTGAAGAAGGCCTTTCACCATACATGCTAAAATGTATTGGGCTTTTCAGAGGAAGAAACAGCTGACTATCATTACTTTGTGGAGATTGTTTTCTGTTTTGTTCCTGTTTTAGAATTGAAACATAAAAAACTGTTCTTTTTTTATACCCATAGCGTATGTCTTCTTTACTCTGTACTTCTACTGTTTATTCATTGTACTAGGAAAGGAAGTCTTAGGGAGAGCTACATTTCTGGCAGAATGTCTTAGAGTCTGCCAGTATATGAGGAAAACTATCTTGTAGTACAGTGGTTTCCAACCTTTTTTGACCAGGGACCACTTTAACCAGGGACCACTCTCCAATGTTAATACCAAAAGGGTTATGAATCAGTTTTTGGTCAACTTTAGATTTGGGTTGGTTATTTAGGGTGCTGATTCAGAAAATTGCATTGGATAGACCACATCAGCTCTAGTTTCTGATATAGAACATATGCTATCCAGTAGTCACCATCTGCTTACCCACAGAAAACCATATTTAATAATCTAGAGCTGATGTGGTCTATCCAATACAATTTTCTGAATTGGCGCCCCAAATAACCCCAGGAACAGGCCTAAAAACGAAGACACCAAAGTGTCCCTTCTTCCAGGTGCCACATGGAATGGCTCCACTCAGGGGGAGGGAGGAGGAGGAGGGGAAGCAGTCAGGAGGCTTGTTGTCATGCCTTTTGTGGGTAGTCAGCCTCTCCCTTCCTGACACCCCTGTTGACTCAGCACTATAAAAGAGTTTAGGAAGGCCAGTTGCTCCCATTGCTCTCGGTGAGGCCACTCAGGGGCGGCTCAACCCATTACGCAAAGTAAGCATTTGCAGTATAGTTGATTTTGCCCAGGGGCGCTCTTGAGGCGCTCCTGGGGGAAAATAGGCCTTGACATATGCGAGTTGTAGTTAATGGGATGTATAGTTCACCTACAATCAAAGAGCATTCTGAACTCCACCAATGATGGAATTGAACCAAATATGGCACACAGAACTCCCACGACGAACAGAAAATATATATCAGGGATTGGTTGGGGGCGGGGGGGGGGGCACTAAAATACTGTTTGCTTACCATTGAAAATTACCTAGGGCCGCCTCTGAGGCCACTGACCATATTTTAGTTCACTGGTGGTCCTTGGACCACAGGTTGGGAACCACTGCTGTAGAAGCTTTCTGTCTTGGCAAGCTGGGTATGTGCCTGCAAGCAGATCAGCTAACACTATATCTTTGTCAGTTTATTTGATATCCCAGTTTGCCCTTAGTAATTCTGTGGTCCATTTTTTCTATGTCAGCCTTCATACACATGTCCTATATAAGGATAATATTGGGCAGTGAAAGAGAAGAAGGAATAAATAGAGCTAGAGGAAATGAAATAGAGAATTGGTATGGACATCGTTTTAAGATTATAACATTATAAAATGCATTTCTCTTAAATTTTAGGAAACAATATTTTCAGCATTCGAAGCAGCCAATTTGTATGCAAGCACTTTTGAAAAATTTCGGTTATTTTTTAAAGAAAATGAAAGTCTGGACTTGGCAGCTCTGAAGTTGGAAGAACCTGGTAAATTTTGTTTTATGTTGTGGCATTTGTTTAGTCACCAGCCAGATAGATTTCAATCATTAGTAAATAATGATCTGTCTCCAAAATATCCTAAAGTTGTTTTTATTCACATGGAAAACCTGTTAATGTTTTCCAGTATTGCTGTTGCTTCATTACTGCCTCTTATGCAATGAATTGCTTCTGTTGCATTTGCAATATTCTGGCAATCACATGAATTGTGTGTGCATGATTCTTCAGAATCACACAAATGGGTTATTCTGCAGAGAGCACCACTTAGACCCTACTAGAGCTTTATTGAAATATTTTTGCGGCAACTTTTCCCACTCTCCATACCATATAAATCAGCAGATTTCAGGCTAAAACCTTTGTATTCAGACAGGCTTTTAAAGAAGATGGTTTAATATCAAGTTTGAATATGTTTTAATGGATTTTAACTGAATTTAAAAAATACCAATGATATAATTCTGTTTAATATCTGTATATTTGTAGAGTTTAAATTGTATTGCATTGAATTTAATGTAAGCTGCTTTGAGTCTCCTTGTGGAGAGAAAAAGCAGGATATAAATAAACATAATAATAATAATAATAATAATAATAACTTGTTGTTCTGAAGAAGATTGCTTCAAGTTCTCTCTTGTTAGTTCCAGGACATATGGACACTCAGTCAGGGCTGAGAGCCTGTATTTCCTGCATGGCAGGGGATTGGACTTGATGGCCCATGTAGTCTCTTCCAACTCTGTGATTCCATGACTGATATACTGTTATCATAAATCCCATTCTGGATAGTCTCCTTACTTCATGAAATAAGGAATGTTGAAACTTACTATGAATATTTCTTTTCAACAATGGATCATCTGAACATTCAGTTTCATCATGCCTTGCAGCTTTGTATATAAGATGGAATCTTAGGGTGTGATGCACAATTGATTCAAATTGCTATGATCTGGATGAGTCTTTCTCTCTCCTTGGTTCTCTCTCATGTAAATGTTATTATTAAAGTTATTTTAGTTTCTAGAGTTGATGACACTTTTTCAACTTTAGGATAAAAAGCAAGAGCTTAGTCCATGCCTCTAGGCCTCCAACTCCTAGAAGCCTTAGCCAACTTATTCAATGATCAGGAATTCTGGAGCTGAAGTTCAAAATGGATTATCACTGAATTCGTCACTTCTGATATTTTGAATGCCTGGGTGAGAAAATGGCAGCTGTCAGGGATGGCTGGCTCCCTGAAGTTGTATTGGTGCTTTTCCCACAATTTATCCATGGGTCATATAAAATCCACATGACTCTCAGTTTAGGCATAGGTAATATAAAATCCATATAACCCTGTAGTTATCAATGGTTCATACAAAAATCCATAATTTTGGACCCAAAACCTGTCATTGACTTATACATGAGGTCGATTTATATATGACTATATAGAGCAATGGTTCTCAACCTGGGGTCCCCAGATGCTTTTGGCCTACAGTTCCCAGAAATCCTAACAGCTGGTAAACTGGCTGGGATTTCTGGGAGTTGTAGGCCAAAAACACCTGGGGACCCAAGGTTGAGAACCACTGATATAGAGAAAATTGCATAAGTTCTGCATTTTAAATCAAGCGGCTGGGGAGAGACACAGCTTTGGGTATCCTCCATTTACCAGTCAGAAGAAACATTCCTTTCTGCCAATAAGAGTACATACAAGCTTTTGTTTTCTTTGAAAATAGAATATAGCTAGTGAAATGCCTGCCTAAATGCATATATATATTTCATATTCTGTGTATAATAAACAGATGTCACATTCTTCGCTGAACAACTGGAAAAGTATCATAAACAACACAAAGAAGCTGTGGCCCTGAGGCAAAAGAGAAACCTAGGCTTACTGCTCATAGATGCTAAAAAGCTGAAAGACAAATTGATTCCTTCACCTAAGCGCTGTTTGGAGGTAAATTTCCAATTCCTTTCAACACTGAACTCATAACTATCCATTTAAAAATGGAATCAAGCCATATCTGAATACGGTAATTATTTCTCTTTGCTCAGATGGTATTCCAAGCATGGAGAAATATATCAGTTTTAAAATATAATGTTCTGATAACAGCTTTTGTGCAACAGTGGCAAAGTCATGTGGATTAATAAGGACAGATGAGCAAAAGTTACTGTCCTTATGGTGAGTGATGTGAGGATGGAGGAAAAAGAGTATAGAGATATAGTGGGAGCACATTATCGGAATGGGATGGAGAAGTAATACACTATGTTAGGGTTAATCTTCATGTGCCAATCTGACCAGGCATGAGTCAACATTTTTTAAATTACTGATTTTAGTACTTCTTCTTTCCTCTCTCAGTTATAAATTTACTTGCCTAATGTGAAAGTACTTTCTGTTTCAGTTAGTGATAGGAATTTAAAGTTTTTTTGTTGTTGTTTTTTAAAAAAGGATGTCTCTGTTTCTCTGGTGGCTGATCAGTTGCTTGGGGTACATGACAAAATTAAAAAAAATCCATCTCAAATGACCAAACAAATCTAAGAATAATTTAGAAGAGTGGCTTTAAGGAAAATGTTGCGATCTTCAAGTGAGATTGAAATAAATGAGAATGATACCAGGAAAAAGAGAAAGGAAGACAATGAAAACTGACAAGCTTTAAAGAGAAAGCCAGTTACCAGTGTTAGTCAATACCTTCTTTTTCTTTGTATTTTAGGTTATTAATGAAATGCTTCCTATAATTGCAAAGAAAAGGGTGACCGCCATTCTACTCGAGGCAAATGATGCGAAATTTAAACTTGAATTTCTACCAACTACAACTATAGAACATGTGTCTAGCTTGACATTCCTTGATGAAATACAAGACAGGGTAGGTTCAGTATGTTGTGTGGTAGGTGTACCAACTTAGCAAATATGTACTATTCATTGGTAGCAAAACATGTCATTTCATCAGCATGTCTTTCTTCTGAATTCTGATTGATTTGTTTATGTTTAACTCACAGCTGTTGGGACTTGACATTCATATGCTTGTAAGCCCTTTGAATGTGAGACCTCCAAGATCCCTAGTCATGAACTTTGAACTCCTGTGAGGACTTGCTAACCTAGGGCCATAGCTTCCCTTTTCAAATCAGTCTATCTGTATTGTATTCTCCCTCATTGCCTACTACATTACATTTCAGTGATCATCATGATGTTTTCGAATGAGCCATTTTGTCTATGTTGTTGTTGTTATAATTTTATACCCTGATGTTCTCTCCTAATCAAGACCCAAAGTGGTTCAGTTAAATCAATACTCCAAACTTTCTTATCCACAGTTCAACGTGAGTACTTCACCTTCATTCTTATTTAAAAAGAATCATTCCCTTCTTTGAGTAGAATGATGAAAAATGATAATCAATGGGACTTCTTCTTTAGACCCTTTGACACCTTATTACAAGACCTTCATACATGTGTATATGTGTGTGTGTGTGTGTGTGTATAGGTAAAGGTAAAGGTTTTCCCCTGACATTAAGTCCAGTCGTGTTCGACTCTGAGATGTGGTGCTCATCTCCATTTCTAAGCTGAAGAGCCAGCGTTGTCCATAGACACCTCCAAGGTCATGTAGCCAGCATGACTGCATGGAGCACCGTTACCTTCCCTACTCACATTTGCATGTTTTCGAACTGCTAGGTTGGCAGAAGCTGGGGCTGACAGCAGAAGCTCATGCCGCTCCCCGGATTTGAACCTGCAACCTTTTGGTCAACAAGTTTAGCAGCTCAGTGGTTTAGCCCACTGCACCGCCGGGGGCTCTGTGTATGTGTGTGTGTGTATATGTGTGTGTGTATGTGTGTGTGTATGTATGGCTACAGGTCAAAGAATCTGGAACAAATTTGCATGTCAGCTTTTATTTCTACATTTAATATTATGATTTATCACCATTTGTAATTTCTATTGATAATTGAAAATTACTTGTGAACATATGCTATGGTTTTAAAACAAAATGAAAAATAATTGATTTCTTCCCCAGATTGAAACTCTTGAAGACGAATCAAAAATAGTAACACAGATGTATCGGCTGATCGAACAATACACAGTACCAGCTCCTCCTGAAGATTTGGCTTTGTTTTCAAGTCTCAAACCTTCCATTATTGCTGTTCGCAATGCAATTGACAAAGCTGTGGGTGAAAGAGATGCTACCATTTTTAGATTCTGTCAACTTTTAGACCTTGACATTCATGAACTGAATGAAGAAGTTAAACTAGTTAAACGTGAAGCTCAGGTATGCAAATAATCTGCCTGAGGACAACCAATGCCAACATGTTTAGATAGCACATTAAGTCTGTTTAATCAAGGGACTCACTGTAAAGTTGTTTTGTATGTTGGGTCCCCCAAAAACATTGCTGATTCTGGATTTTGTAATGAATGCTTTGGTCAGATTTGGTATGAATAATCTTTCTATTGGTTTTATGGCACACTCATGGTGAAACTTGGCAAATAATTTTAACAGGGAATGTATCTAAAATTAAGCAAAGATTTGAAGGGTTAGCAATTTGAGTGGTTTCCACCAATCTGTTCAATTGCTGCAAATGGATCCTCAAACCATTCCTTTCCCATGGGAAAAATATTAGGGGCTTTAACAGTATCATATTTTTGCTTGAATTATTTTTACTGCCACCAGTAATATTTTTGTCACAGCCTTTAAGGCAACATGGAACAAATGTTTTTTTAGGAAAAAATGATTAAACATGTCTACACATAAAGCAATTGTTTGTTTGTTTTACTTTAATAGGATCCTCAGATTTTGGATATGGATGCTGATCAAGACAGAGTGAGGCAGGTTTTAGCAGAGCTGCAAAGCATTCTGGATGAGCTACAGAAACGTGCATTCCAGTATAAATCATACCAGAAAAACTTTAAGGTAATTTGTTTAGAGTATGTATTATTTTAGGTATTCTGCCTTGCAATTTATAAAAATCAACTACATCACAAATGATTAGTGGATAGTTGGTGTATAGTAGTAGTTTGAATGCTGAGTAAGGATTGGTAGGCCCAAGTCTCTACCCTTTTCTTTGAAAGTCTGATCAATCTTAACTTAATTTCACAAGGTTATTGAGAGACTAAAGTTGGAAAAGAGAAGATATCATCATATTCCCTTCTCTGCCTCCTTCTACTTACTTGTTATATTTATGTCCCACCTTTCTCCTACTATTGTGAATGATGACAACTTTCAGATTATTCAAATCCTTCAGGAGAAATGAAAAACATATGAAAACCTCAGTAAATATATTATTTATTTGCGTTATTTAAAAAAACAAAGAATTTATGTTGTTGAAATTATTTCAAATGAATGAGACTATCAAAGATAAGACTATCAAAACCACAGAACAGCACACCATTAAAAAACTCAGCATTGCCAGTTTCTGAAAACCTGACAGAACTGGAGTATTTTTGCCTATTGGTGGAAGGACTGCTTTCCCAAGGAAAAAATTCCTAAGTTTGAACAAAGCTACAGAGAAAATCATCTCTAATTCCCACCAGATGTGCCTGGGAAGGTAGTAGTGTAGAGATACAAAATTATTAAAATATTATACGTAAAATGACCTTCAAGCTATATGTGTAAGGTGTACATTAAACATAAATTGTATCAAACCTATATTCAAGATATCTCATTGTGTATATGCAAGTATTCAAAACTCTGACAAAAATTCTGAAGTTTTTGTCTAAGCATTTTGGATAAGGGATTACAGCAGGCATGGGCAAACTCCACCCCTCCAGGTGTTTTGGACTTCAACTCCCATAATTCCTAACAGTTGGCAAGCTGGCTGGGATTTCTGGGAGTTGGAAGTCCAAAACACTTGGAGGGGTTTGCCCATGTCTTGATTATAGAATCATTAGAGATGACCATCCAGCCTCTGCTTAAAAACTTCAGGAGAAGGAGACTCGACCACATTCTGAAGCAGCGTATTCCACTGTTGAACACTTTTTACTCTCAGGAAGTTCTTCCTAATATTCAGATGAAATTTCTGGAATGTTAGCTACCCTCCATCCCAAACTGGTGTCAGTTGCAAATTTGATATGCATGCCTTCTATTCTATCATCCAAGCCATTGATAAAGATGTTGAATAGCACTGGGCCCAGGACTGAACCCTGACATACCCCACCAGGCCCGTAGCCAGGATTTTGATTCGGGGGGGGGGGGGGTGAGTTTTTTTCAGGGGGGGGGGTTCGAGAGGGGGGGCTGAGTTTCGGGGGGAAGGGCTGAGTCTGAGTGAAAGAGGGTCTACCCTAGCAAACCTTTTGTATCATTACCCCAATACCCCCATGCATATGGGATATATTGAGTAGGGTGATCAGATCATGATATGAATAAACATAACAGTTTAAATAATGCACCAGTAAGGCCTTTTCGCGAACCACCATGAGAATTTCGGGGGGGGGGGGCTTAAGCCCCTCAAGCCCCCCCCCCCTCCCCGGCTACATGCCTGTATCCCACTGGTCAGTTCTTTCCAGGTTGAGGAGGAGCCTTTGGTAAGCATCTCTTGGATACAGCTGCTCAGCCAATTACCAGTTCACCTAACAGTTGCATTTTACTAGCATATTTGTAAGAATATCATTGGTAGCCTTGTCAAAAGCCATACTAAAATCAAGATACTCTGCATCCACAGCAGCCCCTTAAAAATCAATACAAGTAGTCTGGCATGACTTTTTTCTTTGAGAAACTCATATTGACTTTTAGTGATCCTGGCTCACAGATCGTCTCTTTAATGATCTCTCCAGAATCTTTCTTATATCAGACTGACTTGGGTGTTAATGGTTTGGATCCTCTTTTTGAACATGGTGGCAACATTTGCTTTCTTCCAGTCTCTTGGTACTTCTCGTGCTCTACAAAAATTCTCAAAGAGGTTTGCTAGTGGTTCTGAGATAACCCCTGCCAGTTCAGATGTACTGACCTTGGATAGTCAACTATCACTTACTTTGTAATAGAATGTCTCAGGAAATAAAATCATAGTATCTCATTTTTCCTTAAAAGGTGGAAGTAACAAAATTTGAGGCACTGGAGGAAGTTTGTGCAGAGCTAAAATTGAAGCAACTGTTATGGGATTCTCTTTGTGAATGGGCAATACTTGAAGAAGATTGGATGGAGGTAAATTACTTGTATTATTCTTTAAATTATGTAACTGGAAGTGTCAGAAGTACAATTGTGGTATTAAATATGTATGTTTATTTTGATAAAGAAATGCATTATGTATTTTTATCGCTATGATATTGCACTTTGTTGATGGGAAGCTACCCACTGGCCTGGAAATCATCTATTGAACAGATGGCAATCTATTTAACCTCCGCAAACTGAAGCCAAAATCAAGATCACGACAAAATCTGTTATATGATATCTGTTATTGCTGATGTAAGCTTCCCTGAGTCCCCCTTTGGGGGTTGAGAAGGACGGGGTACAAATGTTGGAAACAAATAAATAAATTATAGAACTCTGATATGCTGATGATAATGTAGTATGTGCTCATTCAGAAGAAGACTGGCAAGCCACCCTAAACACCTTTGCAGAAGCATACAAAAAGCTTGGTCTCTCACTGAACATTGAGAAAAAAACAGCAGGCACCAACCAATCCATCTGCAATGCCAGAAATACAGCTTAATAGTGTAATGTTAGAAAATGTTGACCATTTCCGCTACCTTGGCAGCCACCTCTCCACAAAAGTCAACATTAACACTGAAATACAACACTGTCTGTGCTCTTCGAGTGCAGCATTTTCCAAACGAAGCAGAGAGTGTTTGAGGATTGGGATGTTCATATGGATACCAAGATGCTTATTTCTAAAGCTATTGTCCTCCCAGCCTTGTTATATGCCAGTGAAACGTGGACTGTCTACAGAGATCACACTCAACTCCTGAAAAGATTCCATCAGCATTGCCTCCCAAAAAATCCTGCAAATCTCTTGGGAAAACAAGTGGAAAAATGTCAGCATGCTAGAAGAAGCAAAAACCACCAGGATTGAAACGATGATCCTTCGCCATCAACTCTACTGGAATGACCACATTGTCTGAATGCCCAATCACCGTCGCCTAAAGCAGTTGCTCTACTCCGAACTCAAGAAAGGAAAATGGAATGTTGGTGGCAGCCAGCCCTGTTTCTCTTCTATAGGCAATAAACAAGTTGTGGCTTTTTGTTATCCCAACATGATGTGTGCGTGGTGTAATTGGGTGCTAGCAGGAGGCAGTAGTCACACATGCCCACATAATAGGTCTCTACAGTCACCTATGGACCCACCACCAAGAACCTCTGCTTGGAAGGCAATCATACTCAGACACGAGCAATTGCTGCTGCTGATTATAACATTATGTGTTGGCTGTATCTATGAGAGTCGCTTTTTATTATTATTATTTTGCTTCCCTTAATCTTATACTACATGAAAGTTGAGAAAAGGTCATAAATGCAAAGCCTCATAAAATCTCAAATGCAGAATAATAATAGAGTTCTCATGAACTTCTCTTTAAATACAAATAACAAGTAGTCCGTGCAACGCATTTCCATGCTATTGCCTTGACATTTAGCATTATACTAATGTTTTGCAATAAACAAAATAAGTCTGAAAGCCCACCATATGGACCATATACTGAATAACAATTTTTCTTCATGCTCACTATATCTGCACTGTTATTTCAAACCTTTATGTGTTTGGCACTCTCAATAGTAACCCTATTTATTTATTAACAGCCGGTATCTGCAATGTATACTTGGAGTACCCATAGGAATCATGCATGTATTCTTTCTTAGGACAAAATCCAGACTCACACAAGAGGAGGTTGGATAACACAAAGGCTTTTTTCCTTTTCTTTGAACTCCCTGCGCTTGCCCATTTTTGCTCTAAAAAATTCCCCAAACCTTTGGAGAGCTTGTTGGAGCACAAACAAAAACTGTTAATTCACTGGAGAGACGTAAATAGATTTTACCCAGAATTGCTCATGATATTTAGAGCAATTCTTGTATCCAAGACATGTGTTTTTATTGTCTGCAGCCTCTAATATGCTTAATTAGCAATTCTAGGTCTTGATATCCCCATTTTTAAATATATATATATATATATAAGGTACTATAATATCTACAGTACTTTAATAGTTCTTTTAATGATGTAGAGTGCTCAGTAGAATTTTGTCCAGTTTGTCACAAGCAATTTTGATATGTTTATAGTCAGTGTCCCAAGTTAAAATGTAAATATTATCCTCAGGAAATATGGCAAAATTGTTCATATTAAAAAATATATGTCACTTTTAGGGAGCCTGTGAAACCCATTAAGGTAACTCATAAACCTTGTAAAACAATAACCATATATTTATGTATTTATTTATTTTTAGCTTACCGTTCTCCCAATATAAGGAATATGTTGTCTCATGATATGTCTGACGTTTCTCTTAAACAAAACACATTTGTCTATTTCTTTTCCACAGTGTAAATTTGACAGCTTGGACCCTGAAACATTGAATACTCAAGTCTCCAAGTATGCTAAATTTGTGAATCAGTTGGAAAAAGGTTTGCCACCTAACAATGTGGTGCCACAGCTCAAGGAGAAGGTGGAAAGAATGAAAGAAAAGGTACAAATGATTGCCCAAAGACTAGAAATATGTTTCAAGGGGGAAATAATTTTAAATGTTTTCAGTAATCAGATTCAAATGAAAACAAAATCCAGTTGTTCCCCACTACTAGTGAATTCTGTTCTTGCACGTAAAGACAAATAATTACTGATCCACGGGAAAAGAAATATTTATGCATAGCATTTTCCTCATAATCAGGAGATCCAAAATGTAGCAGAGATTATCTTGTTTGATATAGTATTGTTTTATACGTGCATAGGGCCAAAGGGGAGGGGTTCTCCTGTCCTGACTGTTGGGGACTCTCAAAGTTGCATTAATGGAGAATTGGGGAATGTGCTTCTGATTAGAAATAATAGTAACAGACAAACACAGACTCATACATGCTGTCATGGTCAGCAATTTTCAAGAAGCCCCTTATAATTATTGCATATTCCCCGTGGGGAAAAAGGCTTTGTTACATTACAGTTTGGACATCAAGTTGATGTACATAGTTCACCAGGGTGTTTAGCTTGTACTGCTATATTCTCTTTGTTTTCACATCTTGCTTGTAGATTAGGGGTTTTACAAATTAATTAATGTATAAGGGAAAAAGATTTACCCTGACATTATGACTAGTCATGTCCGACTACGGGGGGTTGTTCTCATCTCCATTTCTAAGCTGAAGAGCCAGCATTGTCCATACACACCTCCAAAGTCCTGTGGCTGGCATGACTGCATGGAGTAGCGTTACCTTCCCGCTGAAGCGGTACCTATTGATCTGCTCACATTTGCATGTTTTTGAACTGCTAGGTTGGCAGAAGCTGGGCCTAAGAGCAGGAGCTCAGCCCGCTCCCTGGATTCATATAGCCAACCTTTCAGTCAGCAAGTTCAGCACAACAGTTTAACCCACTGCACCACCGGGCCCCCCAATTAATTTATATCATAATGCAAATAACCCGCTACAACTTCCAGAAAGGACTTATGAATAATAGTTTATTGATAAGCTGTGCTCATTTTAAAAATTTCATTTAATCATTAATCTTTCTTTCTTTCTTTCTTTCAGCTTCCTGTTATCACAGATCTTAGAAATCCCTGTTTGAAACCCAGGCACTGGGCACTTCTGGAACAAATAGTTGGTGCACAGTTAATAGACGTGGAGAACCCATTAACTTTGGAGAGACTTGTGGATATCAATGCTTTTGACTACTCTCAGGAGATTCAAGATGTTTCTGGACAAGCTTCAGGAGAAGCATCCCTGGAAGCAATTCTCAAAAAGGTACTTTTGAATAGCACTTCTTGATTGGTGCAAATAAGTTGTATTTTCTGTACTGAAAGTTCTGTTCTAAGAACACTTACTGAATGTACTAGACACTAACAAGCTGTGATTAAAAATGCAAAGGATGGAGACTGATATTCTAAAGAAATGAGAAAAGATTGTTTCCTAGTAACTATATTGAATAGTGTTTAGTTTGACTACATTTTGGTGAATATGGATGGGATAATGTTCAGGAAACTGACTGCAGGGTTTTTTGTAAAAATACAAGTTTAATCCGGTAATTTTTTTCCACCTCAGATAGGCAAGCTGATAGATTATAAGAAGCATAGTAATAGAAGTAAAATATAATTGGATATATATATATATAGAGAGAGAGAGAGAGAGAGAGAGAGAGAGAGTTTCTTTCTACTTTGTTAACATATAATAAATCTTACTTATATAATAAATCTTACTTATTTTATGAAAAATCAGTCATATTCCTTTAGAAAAGATTGAAAATATTTATTGTATGAAAGTCTGCTTTGCTGATAATAGCAAATGATGTGTGTGTGTGTGTTTGTGTGTACATTTCAGCTTATTAAATCATGCAAATGTTAAAAAATTAAGTTTTTTCCATCAGGTGGAAGATGCATGGAAAACAACAGAATTTATTGTCCTTCCACACCGTGATGCAAAAGATGTTTTTATCCTTGGAGGCACAGATGACATTCAGGTTAGGAACTGCTTTAAATACTGTCTAGATGGCTTTTAATAACAGTATGTAGCTTTACAGAATTGTTGCACTGGTCCATTTTCATATGAGAATTACAATTGTATGTGTAATTCACATTTTGGTTAGCTTTCAAGTGATGATAGATTTCTGTAAAGATATTGCATATCATAGTCAGAATTATCCATGCCATTATATTTCCAATTGCATTTTCAATTTCTATGTATGGTTGTGAAAGCTGGATAGTGAAAAAAATCGGATGGGAAGAGAATAATTTCTGATCAAATCTTGCTGAGGAAATCCTATGATATGGTTGCATTAGGGTGGTCATAGGTAGAAAACAATGTGAACACAGCGGCAGCAGCCACAACAAGCCTAGGGAGTATGGGCTATTTCTAAGAATAAAGCAAAACTATATAACTAAAAGTGTGTTTTTAAAAACGCATATATCAAAGCTTTAGTAATATGCAAATAATTCAGATTATTTTAAACGGTTTATTGATTAATAGATGAAAAAGCTTATTATTATCAACTGAAAAATGTTTAATTGGTAATTAGTCCTAGATGCCCCTGGGGCAAACCTGTCATTACTGCTTCCCAGAATAGATCATTGAGATAAATAAAACCAGACAGTCACAACTAATTTCTATTCCCTTAATGTCAGTGGGTCATTTTAAGGTAAGGAGCCCCTGGTGGCGCAATGGGATAAACCCTTGTGCCAACAGGTCTGCTGACTGACAGATTGGCAGTTTGAATCTGGGGAGCGGGTGAGCTCCTGTCTCAGCTCTAGCTTCCCATGCGGGGGACATGAGATAAGCTTTCCACAGGATGGTTAAACATCAAATATCCAGGTGTCCCCTGGGCAACATCCTTGCAGACAGTCAATTCTCTCACACCAGAAGCGACTTTTTCAAGTCGCTCCTGACATGAATTTTTTTAAAAGATAGAATTAATAATAGATTTCGTTCCCTAACGTTTCCTCAACTAAAAATGAATGAGGTGTTTCAAAATGAATGCCCCAGTTTCAAAGTAGGTTATTTCATAATTGCAACATATTATTATTACACTAAATGTTACAATCTGTTTAATGAGTTATCCAGTTTTATTGACCATTTTAGAAGTGTACGGAAAACATTGAGGTGATAGTTGAACACAAAATACCTTGTGTTCCAGGGTCACCATCTTGTAAATGACTGAGACTTGGGGTTGTTTGTGTGCTGGGAAAGGCTATTAGTAGTAGTCATTCGAAACTCATTTGAAACTCAAGAAGAAAGATATTCATTCATGGGAGGGTCATGGTTGCAGAGATGTATCCATTTCAAATCGGGTCCATCTTTTTGAAGCACCCTGTATTTCTTAGCGTACTTTAAACCGTGTATCATTTTTTGTTGGAAACTCACCAAATCTCCTAATGCTCTTTTACCTTATTTTTTCAAGGTCATTCTAGATGATAGTAGTATCAACGTAGCAACAATTGCCTCTTCACGGTATGTAGGTCCTCTCAAGGCACGGGTTGATGAGTGGCAAAAACAGCTCTCTTTGTTCAGTCAGACATTAGTAAGTACTGCATTATGAATGTATTCTTTTTGTCTTGGTGTTTATTTTAAATGACAGAAAACCTAGAAGATATAACCTAACTTGACCCAAATGGTTGTTTACCATGATAATTTTGTGCTGGTTGCAGAGTATCTTACTAGCAGCAGTGCAAGTTTTCACTCATCTTGAAGTAATTCAATTTGAGAGAAATAACTAAGGGGTCCCATTAATCCAAGAATAAGCATTGGCTACTTCACTGTATATATCCCAGAATACTTCAGTAGAGGTGTCTATGAGTTGACACTTCTAGTCTAGAAAAGACAATATTTCTTTGTCAATAAAAAATATAATTGCATTTTTAAAAAAAAAGTAAACTAGCTTCCTGCTTTTTCCTGAACATTTTGTCTGTTTGTTTTTAGGAAGAATGGCTGACTTGCCAGAGAAACTGGCTGTATCTAGAAAGTATTTTCAGTGCTCCTGATATTCAGCGTCAGCTGCCCGCAGAAGCCAAGATGTTCTTGCAGGTGGACAAATCCTGGAAGGAAGCTATGAGAAAAGTTAATCGGCTCCCCAATGCACTCCGGGCAGCTACTCAGCCTGGTAAATGCATATGTCTGAAATACATGGAGTTTTGCATGAAAATATGACACCGCCACCTGAGAAGTCTGCATTCTGTGCTTACTTGTACAGGCATGGGTAAACTTTGGCCCTCCAAGTGTTTTAGACTTCAACTCCCAGAAATCCCAGCTAGCTTGCCGGCTGTTAGGAATTGTAGTAGTTGAAGTCCAAAACACCTAGTTTGATTAAAGAATGTCTGCTCGGCTTGCAGCCTGCTTTGTCTTAGATAGCACAACTGTCAAATTTTCTTATTTTCTTACCTCATTTTGCTGGCTAATGTATTGATTCCATTGTGTATTTTATTTCCAGCATTTTCTCCAGGATATATTTTTTCCTACTTTCTCGCACATTTTTCTATAACCCCACCACAATATCCATTCTAAGATTGCAGTCTCCCATCATGTACATACTAGAACAGGGATCCCTAAACTAAGGCACATGGGCCAGATGTGAATCTCCAAGGTCATTTACCCGATTCCATCCTAAATTTTAGACTTAGGGTCATCAGCCAACTCATGAGCCAAAAGCAGGCCCACACTACCATTGAAATACAGGTAAGTTTATGTTGGTTAAATTTTAAATATTATATTGTTCTTCCCATTTTTTGCATTATAAATAAGATATGTGCAGTGTGCATAGGAATTCGTTCATTTTCTCCCAAACTGTAGTCTGTCGTCCTGTCCCCCCAACAGTCCTAGGGACTGTGAACCGGCCATCTGTTTGAAAAGTTTGAGGATCCTCGAATATCATCTCCCCATATTAGTGTGAATTGAGCTTTTTGTTGAGTTAGAAGTTGCTTTGCTCTGATCCAAGATCTCTTGCATCTCATAGTGTTTAGTTTAATTTTGCAGGAAGACCCCAAGTATGGAACATGACTTTGAAGGTATACTTTGCTAACCATCATAATTGTCTTATTTATCCCTCAGTGCATGTGTTCACATACGCCTATATTTTTTTGGTTAGAAACTTCATTAATCATTTTTATTCTCTGACATAGGCCTTTTAGAAACCTTTCAGAATAATAATGCCCTTCTTGATCAAATTCAGAAATGCCTGGAGGCCTACCTGGAGTCCAAAAGAGTTATCTTCCCTAGGTGAGTGAAAAATACTTGAGAAGCTAATTAAGCCGCCTTCTTCATTGTCTCTGTGCCTCACACAAATGGGACTTGCCTTGCACAGAGATTGCATTTCAGAAAGTTGACTAGTTTAAACTAGAGCTGATTAGTTTAGCAGGACACCCCCTCACCCCGTCTGCCTACTGCACATGACAGCCCATCAAGTTACTGTCTGCCACTAAAGCAACTTCAGTTTGGGGGGTGGGGTCTTCATTTTGGTTTTGAATTTTTACTCTTTCTCTTTATTCTTCTAATCATTGATTTTTTTTTACTGTATATTCATCCACTGCTATTTTAAAATAACATTTTGCATCTGAGTTATTTCTTTCATCCCTCCATCTCATCGTTACATTTATCTTTCTATTCTATGACCTCTGCTGCTTTATTCACACCCAGTTGGGAAGTCTCTCTTTCTGACATGCGCTCACTGTGTTTTTTTCTTTTCTTTTAGAGATGGTGCCCAATTTGTTGAGAATGTACATTTCAGACTCTAAAAAGACTTTGCCTTTATTACTGGGAGAAATTGGTCTATGTCTCGGATTTGAATCAGCCTCTGTTTTTGGCTTTGATAACTGTTACTAACATGTTGTAAAGTTAGCAAAATTGTCCAATTTGAAATCCCAGCATGAAAAGCCAGCTTCTTCAGAGGGTCAACCTACATTCCCTGAGAAGAATGACTTTTCTGTTGTTAAGGAGAAGAAATGAGCAAAGCCTTCCAGACATCATTGGATTAGCATGGAGAACCATTTGATGATGATAAATAATAATAATAATAATAATAATAATAATAATAATAATAATAGTTTATTTATAACCCCACCATCTCCCATAAGGACTCGGGATGGCTTCCAAAATAGCACACAAAGATGCCATACATAAAATACATAATACATAAAATAAAACACATCAACATGAAAACAATAATACATTACATAAACCAGGTGTACAAATTTGATAAAACAGCCTCTATTAAAAATAGAATGTTAAAAGATCCATGTAATCAATATAGCAGGCCAGCTGAATGCACAGAATGTAGATATAAAGTGCTAAGTGACAGGCAATCAGTTCTGGTTACTGTCTAAACATGTTCAAATGCCTTCTGGAAAAACCAAGTTTTAAATTCTTTCCTAAAGTATTGTAATGTATAGGCTTGTCTAAGTTAACTGGGAAGGGTGTTCCAGAGCTGGGGAGGCCACCACTGAGAAGGCTCTATCCCTTATCCTCACTAACCACACTAAAGATGGAGACAGGACCAAGAGTAGGGCCTCCCTGGCAGATCTTAGAGCCCGCACCGGAAAGTTGACTAGTTTATTCTCTGATGTAGGCCTTTTAGATACCTTTCACAAAGACAGGCTGAACCCGAACCGTATAGGGTTAATTTTTGCATGCCAACCCGATCAAGCAGGAGTCGACTTGGTTTTTCAGTTATTGTCATTAGTACTATTTCCCTCTGTCAGTTTTACATTTCTTGCCTTGCTAACTTGTTGTGAAAGACCCTTCTCAATTTCAATTAGCGATCAGAATTTAAGGATTAACAATAAATAGTTATTGATAGACAAGAACTGAGATAGAAATGAGGAAAATTGAACTAAAATTAAAGTCACTCCCATTCCCATAGTGGTTGAAGAGCTGCTCTGGTAACATGATTAATTCAGCATAATCTATCGGTTTTCTGTATTTTCTATGTAAAATGTTATTTTCAGATTAATTTTTTGAAGACTTTAAAGTTCTATTTTAATACTTCGAATATTATTTGCAAACAGGTTTTACTTTTTATCAAATGATGAGCTCCTGGAGATTTTGGCGCAGACTCGCAATCCTCAGGCAGTTCAACCACATTTAAGGAAATGCTTTGATTCAATATCTAAACTAGATTTTGCTTACATGGCTCCAGCCGAAGGAGAAGAAAAAGTTCTCACCAATGATATTCTAGCAATGTTGTCCCCAGAAGGAGAGAAGGTAAGAAATTATTTAATTCTTGGGGGGGGGGGGGGGGAGCCCATCAAAATAGTTGGTACATATGTAATTTGTGTGTGAGAGAGAGGTGTTAGTAGCAGAGTATGTAAACTGCAAATAATAATAATAATAAACACAACAACAACAATAATAATTTAATTTATCTCCCAAAAAGGGACTCAAATGCCTCTATATGAATAAGAGAGGCAGTTATTTCATTTCGGCTTCTCAGCGGTGGCCCCTTGGATGTGGAACTCCTTCCCTAGTGGGATTCAAATTATCTGTGCAGTACAGTTGGAATTGACCCTGGATTGATGAATATGATTATTTGATTATCTGGCTTTGAAACTATGCACAATAGTCAGTTACATATGTTGTTTTATGTTGTTTCAAATTGTTGTTGTGTTTGGGCATGGACAAATGCAAATTATGTAAATCACCCTGAGTCCCCTTCGGGGTGAGAAGGGTGGGATATAAATATTGCAAATAAATAAATAATATTTGACACCCTGGTGAGTATATCAGTATCCAGGATGAGAGGTCGAATGTACTGTGTTAGTACAATGTTGCCTCTTAAGTTAAACATTTTAAGATTTTGCATAGAAGAGAACATCAATTATTTTCTAATAATACCTGCTAGTGCAAATAAGTAAGCCTGCTTGCTGCTTTTGATTACTTATTTTTGAAGATTAAGTCTCATCCTCTTTGCGCAGCTCATGCCTTCTCAGCTTCATAATTTATAAATGAGCATCAATTGATGGGTTTCACAATCAATTTTCTTTCCTACCAAAAAACTTTCTCCCCATTAATGCCAGCAAAATTAGAAGTTCACTTCTAGATTTTAAAAAAAATACAATTAATCTTAATCAGTGCAGGAGGGCCTTCCAATGTATTTTTAAAATAAATTGCCATTCCAACAGTTTCCAAGACTGACAATTCAGTCCTACCTCCTTTCCCAGTTTTTTTTTAAATAGCAGCAATTTATGAAAGTCTGGGGCAGACAGAGGGACTGTGTGGCCCTGGGATTGTGCTTTATCTACCCCTGTCCTAATTCCCTAATGGATCAGGATTTTGGATCACAATAGGCAGTAACATAGTGTAGCTAAGTAGACCAGTTGAGAGGAACTAGCTACTAGATAATTATGGGTTTCCTCAATATCACCATAGCTTCAGATACAGTTAACCAGGGAAAAACCAGAAACGCCTATTTAAAATGCATCCATGTATGTAGAACATTTGAAATATTCCTCACTAATAATCTCTGACAGCACAGAAGAGTATTCTCTGAATGGCTGGAGAAGCAATCCACACACACATGAGTTATTTTCTCAAGTCATCAGATCAGAGAAGGAGTCCAAAGGTAAAGAGAGAAGGGGGAAAAGAAGATATTGATAGCCATATAAAAATAAAGAGGAAAACATTGAAGTATAAGATGCAATAAAGAAGAAGCATGAAATAACTCTATTGTTGGAAAGACTGGTTTGGAAAGCAGAGAGCAGACAAAGGATAAAATGAGTGAAATAACACAATGCCAGCCTCTGGATTGTCAAGAAGAGAGATAATTCATATGATTGTAAATTGTTTTTCTGCATTTACCGAGTAACTTTTTACAGTGAGTACGAACTTTTATGCTGCAGTGAAATCTATATGATAGCATAAATGGCAACCCACATAATAAATACGAGTCTTGCTTTATTAGGTCAATTTAGGAAAAGGCCTTAAGGCTAGAGGAAATGTTGAAGATTGGCTTGGTAAAGTTGAAGAAGCAATGTTCAATTCCCTGAGACGCCTGAGCAAAGGTGCCATCGCTGATTACCAGGTCAAAGAGAGAGTAGACTGGGTTGTTGCTGGACATCCCTCCCAGGTAACTATACTTGTTCACGGCTTTGAATTTGCAAGCTCTTTGTCATTTTGGAAATTGCAATCATTCAGACAGGTTTCATGTTTAGTTTATCTGGCTTCTTTGCAGCTGAAGCCGTTTTTGGAGCTTTTTCAGACAGGTGATAAGATCCTCCTGCACAGGCCTTTTGAAATTGTGCAGACAGGAATGTTGTTACATGAAGGAGTGAACTCTTGAAACAGAAATTCCTAGTGGATTTGTATAATGAAAGCAGCATGTTGTTAACAAAAAGTAATATCAATTCCAAACCCAAATGCCTTTCCCTTTATTTTGCTATGTTTTTTTTTTATTCAGGTTGTGCTCACCATTTCTCAATTGATGTGGTGCCGTGATCTGACTATGTGTTTAGAAGGAGATTATCATGATCATCTAGAAGCCCTAGAAGAATTTGAAACTGAAAACTTTGAAGTCAGTATTAATACATTTTAAGGGGCCTTGGGGCTTGGATGAGGTGATATTGTTTTGACATATTTATATATAAAAACAATATGAACCATCGTAGTTAATTGTTGGGCAGACAGCACCTTCAAATATTGCTGAAATACAACTCCCATTGGCTAGCAGCCAGTGGTAAGTACAGGAGGTGAATGCCTGTTGAGCCCCATGGCAATTAAGCTGTGATGTACTTTGGGGTGTTTTTTTTCTCCCATGGTTTTCACCATGTATATGAAACTGCTAGGTGCAGTTATTGGGACAATTTCCTCCTGTCAGCATCAACAGGAGCCGTGTAAGGGCTGGACTAATTGCTGGATGTGGTAATGGGTTGGATTAAGGCTAGTAAATAGAAGCTGACTCCCAATAAGATTGCGTCTTGGTGGATTGGTGGTTCTTGAGTTTGGGAATTGGGTGAACAATCTGTCTCGGATTGGGTGTCATTCCTCTTGAAATAATAGATTTGTACCTTAAGAGCATTGCTGCCCAACTGAGAAATAATGTGACCAGTATTGGAGGAAATAAGGGCATTATTATTGTCTATTTAATTTTGTTTCTTGGTGCTGATCAAACTGAAAAAGAAGAAGTTTGGTGGGATCTGCTGGAGCAGTAGGTCATACTCCCAGCCTCCCTGGGTGAAAAAATATTGTGACCCATGAGAACAATTCCTGAGTCTAGGGGTACTTCCAGGCCAGCCACCAACTGGAAAGAGAACCAGAGGGTGTAAACTTTCAAGTCACAAATGCCCCTTTTAAGGCAAAGACCCTGAAACCCTACTTAAGCCCCCCCTCCAAATCATATGAATCCAAGGGCCAGTTCAAAAGGACACCCTTCACCATAATGTGCCAGGAGATGCTCACTGGATCAAATCTCTACACCAGCTATGACAACATAATTAAGATGCCGCTCTAGGCCAATTCCCCAACTACTCCGTGACAGTGTGAGGTACGTGGGAGAAAAAAACCCTTAAAAGAGGGAGGGGGTCTTACCCAGCCCTAAAATGACCAGTAATACTTAATACTGTGCACGAGGTGAGAGGATGGATTAACAATTCAAAGAGGGAGAACAAAGAGGGAACGGGGCCTGAAGTAGAGAACTAAGCTTAACTGCAGCTAATGCAAAGTGCAGCAACTTGATTGCTGACTGGAATACCATGTAAACATCATATCATGCCAACCCTAAAACAATTTCACTCACTGCCAGTATGCTCCCAGTCTGAATTTAGGGTGCTTGTGATGACTTTTAAAGCCATAAATGGCTCAGTACCTTCATATTTGAGTGAGCGTCTGCCTATACGCACATACCTGCGAACTGTAGTTTTCCAAGGGGGCCTCCTTCCGTGTCCCACCAGTGAGGTGAATAAATTGTGGGAAGAGGCAGAATTGAGTCATCTCAATTATGGTACCCTAATTGTGTAATGTATGAAAGGATTTGGACCTCAATTATTTTCTTCAAATGTGCCAAATCTTTTAAATTTGTTTATATGTTTAATATGTTTTATGTTTTGTTTGTATTTCTACCAGTTCTGATTTTTCCTGTATCCTCATTTGGGAACTTTTAATATAGTACAGGAAAGATATATTCTAATAAGTGAAATAAATTAGTGATGCTTGGTGTTAGTAGTTCACCAGCATCTGAAGGGCCATATTTTGTTAGATGGATAAATCTTTTTATTAAGTAAAATCTAGCATTATTTTATCCAAACAGCATATCTGTTTGATTTGCCTTTGAAGAGTGATTTAGGGAAATTCAATAATACCCCAACCCTTATTCCTTTTGCTTTGCCACATACTGAAGAACTCGTATGCATTCAAAAGTGCAATGTTGCAAAATACAGCACTGGATTCACACTGTGTTGTGATAGCATTACAGCCAGTTATATTCACACCAGTGTTTAACAACCTAGAGTGAAACAAAGCTGTGAAGTGCTACAAATCCCATTCTAGCCAATATTTCAGAAGTATTTGGGAAAAGAGAATTATAATAATAATAGTAATAGTGGTAAGAGACCAATAATCACATTAATAGATAGTAAAAATGGCAACAGACCTCTCCAGAAGAGAATGACCAATTTATCTGTCTAAAATGTTACTGTTTTGAGTAAAAATGGAAAATTATCTCTAATTTTTTTTCTCCTTCTCATTTTACAGAGGTTAAATGCATTGGCTTCACTAGTTCGTGGCAGCCTTCCCAAGTTGCATAGAAATATCATAACAGCACTGATAACTATTGATGTACATGCAAGAGATATTGTCACTGAACTTGTAGAGAAAGAGGTACTTAACATGTATTTTAATATTTCTTGATTTACAATGTTAAAATAAATACATAATAATTTTTCATTTTTTAAAATATAGGTGGATTCAGCTGATAACTTTGATTGGCAAAGACAACTACGTTATTATTGGGACCTCGAACTGGATAATTGTGTTGCTAAAATGGCTTTATCCCAATATACATATGGATATGAATATTTGGGAGCATGCCCCAGATTAGTGATAACTCCACTCACAGTAAGACTTTGACCTCATTTTCATGAATATATTTGGAGATATAAGAGAGTTCAAGTCGTATAAGTAATAGTTGTTAAATGTACTGTGCACTTCAAAATTGATGATTTATACTCAAGTAAATGTGGGTAAAATTTAGTCACGTTTTAATTTCTGGAGTCAGAATTTGTTTATGTTTAGGAATGTGATCCAGAATTGAGATAATATTGCAGCACTATTGTAATTCTGTTCTCTTTGATCATGATAATTAATATCTGTGGATATGTGTATTTTTATACCTTTAGGATCGTTGCTATCTCTGCCTAATGGGAGCACTACAGCTTGATCTAGGTGGAGCTCCAGCTGGACCTGCTGGTACTGGCAAAACAGAGACTACCAAAGATCTTGCAAAAGCACTTGCCATCCAGTGTGTTGTGTTCAACTGTTCAGATGGCTTGGATTACAAGGTGTGAAATTTGGATACAGTAAAACAGAGCTTTCCAAACGTTTCATGTTGGTGACATGCTTTTTAGACATGCATCCTTCCACAGCACTGTAATTTAGCTTTACTAGCAACCCAGAGGTTAAACCAGCCCCTTATCAGAGTTTCATGCAATATATATAAGTTTCATATGATCTTTACTATATAAACAAAGTCTAGAATGTTTTCCTTACACGTCTTATGTATTATGTTTGATTCTTGCGTGGTTTCCTCTATAGCCTCTCCATGTGCTTCATCACAAACATCATTGTGAACAGATTTTCTTTTCTTAATTAGAAACTTAGCAATTTTATTAAGTAATGCAACACAATCAACAAATTGTGCAAATTATAAATGTTAGTACCTACGCTTGAACATCAGCATTCCACTTCTGTCATGATTAAACCTCTCTGGAGGTTTTGAAACAGAGGCTGGATGTCCATCCAAGGGTACTTTGATTGTGTGTTCCTACCTGGCTAAAAGGGGTTAGAAATGCCCTTTGGGGACTCTTTCAACCATAGTAAAATATAGACTGCTTGGGAGTCCAGTGGAGTCTCCTTCTCTGGAGATTTTTGAACTGAGGTTAGATGGCTGTCTGTTGGGAGGGCTTTATTATTTATTTATTTATTTATTTACCTTACTTTATTTATTTACCTTACCACTGTTCTCAGCCCGAAGGCGACTCACAACGGTTCACAACAATAAGACAGCAGAATTCAATGTTACAGTATAAAAACAGTTAACAACTTAACACATTACACAATTAATAAACAATAAACAATTAACAATTACTACAATAGCCATTCACTATCATCTCATCATCAAAAACATTGATCCATTCCAGTGTTCATTAACCAATCATTGCACTCATTGTGGCTTTGATTGTGTCTTTCTGCCAGGCTGAATGGGGTTGGACTAGATGCACTTTGAGGGACTTTCCAAATCCTAGTAATGTATAGACTGCCTGGAAGTCCTGCAGAGTCACCTTCTCTAGAGGTTTTTGAACTAAGGTTAGATGGCTGTCTGCTGGGAGAGTTTTGACGGTGTCTTCCTCCTTTGAGGGTATCTCCTTCCTCCTCCTCACTCTCCTCTTCCTCCCTACTGTGGCTGGGGCCATTGTTTGGGCTGCTGCCATTGGAGGTGAGGCGGAGAGCTGAGGACAAGGAGGAGGAGGATGTTAGGGCCATAGGCTTGGTGCTGCCCGAGTGGCTGCCGCCACAGCCACCTCTGTTGCTCTTCCTCCTTAGGTGGCCAATGTGGGACTTGGAGCTCCCTGAGTGGCTCCCACTGTTGCTCCTCCTCTTCCTTTTGGGGCAGCTAGTGCGGGGCTTGGACTTGCTGCTGCCTGAGTGGCTGCCACTTTTGCTCCTGCTGGTTCCTCCAGGGACGGTCAACGTGCATCTTGGTTTGTGGGGGCAATACAGGGAGGGGGGAGGCATTTTTAATGCGACACACTGGTGGACAACAACCGATACGCTAGTGTGTTGTGACACAGTTTGGAAAGCTCTGTACTAATAGAATGAGAGCATGCAAACAGTTATTATTCGGTAGTGTTACATATCAATAGATTTCACTAGCCACTCACTATCAGGATACAATTTCTATAAGCAATGCCTATGTCACACAGAAGCCAATTACGTTTAACAAAATGAAAAATAACCATGGTCATTTGTAGGGCTGGGGATTGTTAAAATTTTAAACTAGTAATAGGTAAATTTATGAAGGATATTATCATCACCAATGGCATTAAGCAGATAGTTTGTTGTTGTTTAGTGCCTTAGAGTTGTCTCTATTTATGGCAACCCCAAAGCAAACTCATCTGGACTTTCATTAACAAGATTGTGCAGAGGTGGCATCTGGTTGAAGGTCACACAATGGGTTCTCATGGCTGAGCGGGGATTTGAACTCTGGTATTAGTCCAGTGTTCAAACCACTATACCACATTGGCTCTCTAGCTAGAGTCAATCAATTTTAGGAGATTATTTTCTTGTTCATAATGTTCTCCATATCTAGAAACAATCAGAAACATTGGTTATCAATATATTTAGTCCTTAGCTTATTAAAAGAAGGTGAATTGATTATTTTAGGAACATAAATTATAAGATGTGAAAGAATAATGATGTTTGGAGAAGACCTTTAAGCCTGATTATGAAATTGCATTTCTTAAATTTTTGAACAGTTTGCCAGTGCTAAGAACAATGATTTTTTAAAATAATAGCACCCATTGATATGACCCAACACATCCATGCCATTCTGCTTGGAAAGTAGACAATACATGGATTGCCATAACTTCTAATAGGAATGAGGAATGTGATACTGGTGTGCAAAAACACTATGGATTTTATTTATTTATCATGTCAGAAGCAAGTTGAGGATACAGTTAAAATGCATTTAAAAACACAAAGTTTTAAAAAAAAACTTGGCATTATGCTAAATGTCCTTTGATCATCATGCAGTGAGCTTTAGCCATATGATTGGTCTTCCTTAATCCTCAGGAGGGCAGCAGAGGCCAGGTGATTAAAAAAAACTAGCATTAAACTGGAAACAGTATTCAGAGATAAGGAGAAGATAGTTTCTGCTACCCAAGATTTGCAAACAGACTTCAAAATGTAATTCATTATCATGGTTGATTTGTCCCAACCAAATAATGATTTTTTAATCTGGTCAGGCCCAGATGCATGTACAAGCCATGCATAGACTAAAATAAGCCTGATTTAACATTATGACTGAACTGAATAGGCTATAATAAAAGCAAAATGTAATATTTTATTTTAATTATGGTTATCTTACATCTAACAAATGAAACATCTCACATGTGATTCCAAGGATAAATGGATGTAAATCGGATATTAGGAATGAGAATACACAAATACCATCTGTCTGTCTTCTTGGGCATTCCAAGAAGTATTTGACTAAAAAAGGCTATGAAGGAAGATCAGAAAGAGAAATGGAATTGAAATATATTTTATGGGCTGGAGTTTGTGAACTTCAGCAATGAACTTCAGCAATGATAAATTCTTTATATTAATTATTTGTATTTTTATGATGTATTAGCCGTCCCCTGCCACACGTTGCTCTGGCCAAGTCTGGTGATCTGGAAAATAAAGTGTTGATTTCTAATATATGTAATTCCTTTATGCTTGTGGGTAAACAGTATTTCTTGTTGTTACTTTTGTCCATGTTGATGTTGAGATTGTCTGGTTTGTCTACACTGGAACATGCAACATAAAATTGTCCTTCTTTAGGGGTCCCTTTCAAATCTATGATACTATATCTGTGTGCGTGTATGAATCATATCTACTATCTATATGTATGGCTGGATGGCTCTTTGTCAGGAGGGGTTTGATTATGTTTTCTTGCCCTGGCTCAAGTATTTTCTGTTGGTCATGGGGGTTCTGTGTGGGAGGTTTTCCCGAATTGTGTCGTTGGTGAGGTTCAGAATGCTCTTTGGTTGAAGGTGAACTATAAATCCCAGTAACTACAACCCCCAGATGTCAAGGTCTATTTTCCCCAAACTCCATCTGTGTTCATATTTAGGCATATGGAATATTCGTGCCAAGTTTGGTCCAGAACCATCATTGTTTGAGTCCACAGTGCTCTCTGGATGTAGGTGAACTACAACTCCCAAACCCAGGCATGAAGCCGGGGGGGGGGGGGGGGGGGCTTGAGGGGCTTGAAATTCTCATGGTGGTTCACGAAAAGGCCTTACTGGTGCATTATTTAAACTGTTATGTTTATTCATATCATGATCTGATCACCATACTCAATATATCCCATATGCATGGGTGTATTGGGGTAATGATACAAAAGGTTTGCTAGGCTAGACCCTCTTCCACTTAGACTCAGCCACCCCTGAAACTCAGCCCCCCCCGAAACCCCCCTGAAAAAAATTCAGCCCCCCCCCCCCAAAAAAAACCGAAATCCTGGCTATGGGCCTGCCCAAACCCTTTTAGTGTTTTCTGTTGTGTGCCATGTTTGGTTCAATTCCATTATTGGTGGAGTTCAGAATGGTCTTTGATTGTAGGTTAAATATAAATCCCAGCAACTATAACTCCCAAATAACAAAATCATTTTTTTTTTAGTGATGGTCACTCCTTGGGTTAGTAGGTGTCATGTGGCCAAATGTGGCAGCAATTCGTCCAGGGGTTTTTGAGTTATGTCAATTCCACAAACAAACATTGCATTTTTATTTATATAGATTTGTGTGGCATCGAATGGTTGCCATCTATGTAGGGGACATGGGATGGGATTCAAATAAAGTGTGATTGATTGAACTCCAGCCTGTCAACAGTGGGTTGACCAGAGGTTTGAGTTAGTATTCCAGTCTCATGAGGGCTGCCTAGGTCAACTTATCATATTGCTTTTCTGATTTCCAGCCATCATCTCACTACATTCCAAAAACTCTCTCCGCTATTCATATTGCTATCAGCTCACCTTAATGGCTCATATGGCTACCTGCTGCCCTTAACTGCTCACCATTCATATGGCTTTCTGCTCACCTTAATTTTCTTCCTGCTGTTGTTCCCCAGCAACCAGAACTAAAATTGTCATAACATCATCATCCCCACAAATTTTGCATTTCTATTGCAATTCACATATACAATCTACTTATTCATAACTATAAAGGCCTGTTCCTAGGTCTGTTCATTCTATGTATCTGAAGCTGATATTACCAACTTTTTTCTCCCACTCTCAAAAGTGCTCAAAATCCCTTTACATATGATTTGAGTAAGTGATATTACTCTAATTTGGAGCAGAAAAGTATTATGTTCATATCTCTGCTACCAGAAGGAAATAAAGTGAATCTTCTTGTGAGATAAAAACATGCTTTAATTCTACTTTATAAAGAAAATTATTAGCTGAAATTACAGCTGATTGAAGTGGTGTGATTGAATCATGCTAATTAGAAAATACTAATATTACTAAAACATCATCTTGTTTCAGATGATGGGGCGTTTCTTCAGTGGCTTAGCACAGTCTGGAGCCTGGTGCTGCTTTGATGAATTCAATAGAATTGATATTGAAGTTCTATCTGTAATTGCCCAACAACTCATTACAATTAGGAATGCAAAAGCTGCAAAGGTAATATCTATGCTTTCTGGATAATAGAAAGTCTGTTGAAGTTTTAAGCAATTTTGGTTTAAAATATTTTTTTCTTATTTCTTCTGAAACAGCTCAGTCGATTCATGTTTGAGGGTCGTGAAATAAAATTGATCATGACTTGTGCAGCCTTCATTACAATGAATCCTGGCTATGCTGGACGAACAGAATTACCTGACAATTTGAAAGCTCTCTTCAGGCCATTTTCAATGATGGTTCCGAATTATGCTTTGATTGCTGAGGTATTTTTAAAATGTGTTTCATTAACATTCAAAAAATATTTGAGAGCAGTATTAACCAATGAGAATAATGTAATATATCTATTAATATGCCTTTGTAAAACAACCGTTTTGTCTTCTGTTTTATCTTATTATCATTACTATGCATTTTATTGGGAAATCTCATCCAAAAATGCTGTTATTGATAACTGCTATCTTGACTTTGATTTATGATAATTGTATGAATGGGAGACCTAGAAATCACCATAGCATGAAGAGTCTTGTGCAAGTCTTGCAGAATCAGGATCATGGTTTCTTTGGTAGAGTCTATACATCTCTAATATATCTTCCTCTTCTCTTACTGCCTTCTGTCTTATGAATTAGTATTGCCTTTTCTAGTGAGTCATGTCTTCTCATGATACAGCCAAAGTACAACAGTTTCGGTTTAGTTATCTTGGTTTCTAGGGAGAGTTCTGCTTGATTTGTCTAGGATCAGTTTATTTATTTTGTCTAACAGTATGAATGTGGCAGCTGAAAAACCCAATGTGATTCTGGGCTGCATCAATAGGGGTACAGTGTTGAGATCAAGGGAAGTCATAGTCTCACTCTATTCTGCTTTGGTCAGACCTCAACTGGTGTACTGTGTTCAGTTCCGGACACCACAGTTCAAGAAGAATATTTACAAGCTTCAACTTGTCCAGAGAAGGGCAACCTAAATGATTAAAGGTTTGAAATTCAAGCCCTGTGAGAAATAGCAGAGGGAGCTGGGTGTGTTTAGTTTAGAGAAAAGAAGGCTGAGATGGGACATGATTGCCAAGTTTAAATAAAGGGTGTCATAGAGGGGAGGGAAAGCTTGTTTTCTGGTGCTCTGGAGACTAGGACATGGAGCAACAGATTCAAACTGCAGGAAAAAAGTTTCCATCTGATCATTAGGAACAACTCCCTGATGGTAAGAACTGATCAGCAGTGGAACTCACTGCCTCAGAGCATGGTAGAGTTTCCTCTGGAGGTTTTTATGTAGAGGCTGACTGGCTTTCTCTTGGGGAGTGCTTTGATTCTGTGTTCCTGCATGGCAGGCAGTTGGACTGGATGGCCATTGCGGTCTCCTCCAACTCTATGATTCCATGATTCCACATGGAAACATGATTAAACTATTGTATTTTAAATCTCCTTGTTTCTAGTTTCTGATTGTAAATAAATACTAGAAATAGCACTGTGCCTCAACAGTTTAAATTAGATCTGTAATTTTTTATTCAAAGAAGGGGAAGAATGTATTTTACTTGTTTTTACATGTATTTATTATTTATTTATTTGAGGTTCTTTTACCCCGCCCTTCTCACCCCGAAGGGGACTCAGAGCGGCTTACAAAAGCAAGGCACAATTTGATGCCTGCATCATAAAAACAATCAAACACAAAATTACATCAATACACAGTTAACACCAAATATACATTATAACCATAAAATCAATAAAACCAAATACAAACCCAATTTCTCCTCTTACATGGTCAGCGTTCGCTACTCATAGATCTAGTTTTACATTCCACTTCATCAATCCTGCTGGTCTTACTTGCCTGGTTGTCTGATTTAATTGTCAGAGTGCCCAAAGACCTGGTCCCATAACCAAGTCTTCACCCTTCTCCTAAAGGCGAGGAGGAATGATGATGCCCTGATTTCCCCCGGGAGTGAGTTCCACATGTACTAGTTGCTTTCTAATTGGAGAAGCTTCTGGATCCCACATCTATATCTGCTATAATTTTAAATACTGCATTTTTTCCACTGCTGAACAGAAACAAACTCCCCTTTTTAATGGGAATACTTGTGAACATTATTTTTTTTATAGTTCCCACTTAATCTCTTTGGGATCTTAAGATTTTATTTTTTAACATTTCATCTTTTGTACCTTCATTTTTTATTTTTACAGAGAGGATACTGAATGTTTGAAAAAAAAACATAGCAAATATGACTTGCATTCCTCATTTCAATTTTATGTTACTGTGGAGCCAGTTTGTATTCTTTTGGATTCTGCTTATGTTTAGATGTTACTTTGTTTTGGAAGAATAATCAGTATACTTTTTTGTACTTCAGGTTATTTTATATTCGGAAGGATTTGAATCAAGTAAAATACTGGCAAGGAAAATGACTCAGATGTACAAACTCTGTAGTGAGCAGCTTTCTCAACAGGACCATTATGATTTTGGAATGAGAGCTGTCAAATCGGTCTTAGTCATGGCTGGGTAAGAATCTACATATTGTGTGAAATTTTAAAAACTCAAACTTTAAGAATGTCAAAATATGAACTTCCTGACTTAAACCACTAGGCTACCATTTTTATAACAGGTATTGCATGCAATTTTGTTGTTGTTGATATGTAGGGTGTGCAAGATATTTAATCTCTTATATGCTTTGACTGTGGGTGTGCAGATGGTCATATGTTAACTTCATTGCCAAGATGGACTATACATGTAAAGAAGTAATCTCTTCCTGATTAAGTGAAGCATAATGGGTGCTGACACCTCTAGCACATGAGAATAATCTATTTATATGTCTGCTGGTGTGTTTTTATTTGTATTTTTATTTTTTTCACCCCTCCCCCCACAAACCCACCCATTCTGTTCTGAATCTAAAACACTTTTCAAGGGGAACCAAACATGGTGAAACCACATGGAGAATTAAAAAAAACCAATGTTGTAAAAAGCCATTTTAGAAATTGAATTTGGGAGAAGAGTGTTAGGGAGCTTTGGAGGGCTTCAGAACTGACTTTGGAGGTTGAAGTTGGCCTGTGTGCCACACTCTACCACTCTGCTATTAATCAATTGCTATCTGAACATTTTTAAATTGTTGTGATTATCATAAACTAGTATAACTTGTGACTCAACAAGCAGTCTACCACTCAAAAATATTTTCTGGAGACTCAGTGCAACTCCTGTTTTTGCTGCTTATCTGTTTTCTGGAAAACCAGAAGGTGTTTGAGTGCCTGGCAAGTTACAATGCATTTCTAACTGGCGATGATTGGGTCAGTAAATTACAAGCTCCAGGTACAAAATTAAAATGTGTACACATTCAAGATCCTCCACATGTCCAGGGTATAAGTAAGGAACTGCTGTATTATAAAAACTGTTTTATTGATCTTGCCAGTGTTATAACTTCAGTTTATATAACTTGTGATTTTTAGAGAGTCTGATTGTGAGTTTACTTTATATTTTTATATTTACTGTCCTATAAACATGGATATAATATCATAAATATTGTTAGCTAAAGTATGTTTGAAAGTATGCATTGTTTTTCTATTATTTTAGATCACTAAAAAGAGAGAACCCAAACCTTAATGAGGATGTTGTATTAATTAGAGCACTACGAGATTCCAACCTTCCAAAATTTCTCACAGACGATGCTGTTCTGTTCAGGTACTTAATTGTGTATGGGATTTTTTTTAAATGCATAATTTCAATTTTTTCATCACTGAACTCTTCTTATACTTTAGTAGCACTAATAACAACAACAACAATAACAACAATAATAATGTTAATTCTTGCCTTTTTCTCACTCAAAGGAACTTACAAAGGTTAGGGCAAAAATGTCTAAAAAGCCCACATGATGTAAAGAAATTAAAATATAATTAAAGTAACAATAAATTAAAACAGTTAAAAGCATTACTTTTAAAAATAAAAAGCAAATTAAGAAATGATAATAGCAACTATATTGTACACTAAAGCATTTTTTTAAAAAATTAAGGGTGCATCTACACTATAGAAGTAATACAGTTTGACACTCCTTTAACAGTCATAGATCAATGCTATGAAATCATGGGAGTTGTTATTTGATGCGACGCCAGCATTTTTTGCCAAAGAAGACTAAATACGTTGTCAAACTACTGCTCCCATTTAGCCTTGTTAGTTAAAGTGAAAGAAAACTGCATTAATTCTACAGTCTAGATGCAACCCTAATATTTGGGTTTTGAAAACTTGAAAGAATGTAAAAATATTTAATCTGGGTTATCACTGCAGAAAACATTTCCTTTCTAAGGACCATCTGCAGAAGGACCTCCAGGACAACAAAACCCAGATATAAATATATAGATATCTTTAAGCAGCTCCTACCATTTTAATTATGGTATTTAAACAGTTTAAAATGGACCCAGAAATAGATTTGAAGCTGATAAATTTAAAAGCATTGCTTAAAATGATCAAATAATCCACTTCAGGTAGCAATCAAGCACCTTTATTCTGGACTAACTGAAATTACCACACTATTTTCAAACAAAAGACCTATGACTATTGATGTAAGATCACAGTACCGTATTTCTTAGATTCTAAAATGTTATCATACCAATTTCAGTATGTGTGTGTGATTCCCCCCCCCCCCCCCCCCCGCCAAATCTTCTGGTGTGTCATTTCTACGCACCAGGATAACTGAAGGACCATCTTAATGATGGCCAGATATGTTTTTTATTATTATTTTAAGGGATGTTTTGATGGGCTTTGTAATGGCTGGATGCCTTCCCAGTAGTTACTGGGATGGCATCTACGCACTCCCTGGGAAAACCCAAGTTTTTGGGATGTGTCACGCGGATTTTGGCTCTGTCTGGAAATGCCCTTAACCTGTTCATTCTTCTGGTCTGGTCTCAAGATAGAACAGTATAACACACCCCATTATTGTAGAAATTTAGAGGGCACAGATGAATACATAGAAGAGTCTAGATTGGACAACTATATTTTTTGAACTTTTGAGTCCATTGTGCCTTTTGATTTTATTTCAGTTATATTTAATAGCTGTCCTTTAGAGTTATTTTCATATTCTGACTGTGGTCTGGAAGTGAAAGGTTCTCTGCATCCCTTTTTAACTTTGTTGGTGACCTTGGGTTAGCAACCAAGATTGGAAAAACAGAAAAGAAGAATTAGCAGGTAAAGTCAAATTCCCTTGCTATATAAAATGATTTGTGTGTTTATTCTTTTTGTTTTAATATTACCTTGACTGTAGGAGAGATGGGTCATAAATACTTTAGGCAAACAAGCAGTGATTTTGTTTTATATCTGTTTCTCTTAGTGGGATTATATCTGACCTTTTCCCTGGAGTCATAATCCCAGAGCACGATTATGGAGTTCTTCAGTCAACAATAATTGATATGATGCTTTCCAAAGGATTACAGCCTGAACATCCTATGGTTCACAAAGTTATACAGCTTTATGAAACTATGCTTGTAAGGCATGGTGTCATGCTTGTTGGGCCAACTGGAGGAGGAAAAACTACAGTTTATCAAATACTGGCAGACACTCTAGGTGCATTGCATGAAGCGGGTGAGGAAAATCCTTTCTACCAACCTGTTAAGACATTTGTTCTGAACCCCAAATCAATTACAATGGGTGAACTTTATGGTGAAGTCAACAATTTGACCTTGGAATGGAAAGATGGCTTAATGGCTCTTAGTGTTAGAGCTGCTGTTGTCGACACCTCTGAAGATCATAAATGGATTGTCAGTGATGGACCTGTAGATGCTTTATGGATTGAAAATCTAAACACAGTTTTGGATGATAACAAGATGCTTTGTTTGGCCAACAGTGAAAGAATCAAATTCACACCTTCTATTCATATGCTATTTGAGGTATTTCTCTTTCTTAGCTTCATATTTCTTTCTAATAGTTGATTTAGTGTTTAACCAGGCTTCATGTTGGTTATTATAAGGCTGTTCTTGAACTCATAAGAATTATCATTTAAACATCCCTAAATGTAATTTGACCAAGGACTTGAAAAGTTACATCACATCCTAGCTGCTCTGATTCTGCACAGAATAGGTACAATGGGGACTTTTTTATTGTCTAAAAGATTACTAATTCTTATATTTCCACAGAAGATAATCAACATGATGTGGAACTATTTAACCTCACTCTTTTTAATTTTTATTATTCTTATTTAGTTGTGATGTTATTGTGACTTCACACTGATTTTCACATTATCCCATGCTGATTAAAAATACCCATATACTTATTGCTACTTGCCATTGTCGTTTATTAACAAAAGGTCATTGACATAGATAAATGCAGTATCTAAAAAAAACAACACTATAAAAGAGCAACAATTATAAAATAGTATAAAAGGACACCAATATAAAACATTAGAAAAGTACTACATAAAACGATTGGCATCCTAATCTTGCCTATTGAAATTCAATACCATTAAAATATAATATAACATTGCTGATTGCAATAAGACCATCTTTAAACCAGAGCTTGGAGAAGTTTTCAGATCAGTTCTTAGAATCAGCTAGTATGGTGTACATGACTCTTCTCATGTTTTATAAAAAAGAACAAAGTAATGGTAACTGAGGAAGCAGTACTAGGTATTAACAACAGTTTGTTCTTTGTAACTTGATTTTTTTTAAAAAAAACCTGTTGTACTGTATGCTAAACAAACCTATGCATTATTGTTATCTAGGTACCTATTTTTGCCTTCTGTGCATGTAAATATTTTATTTATGCAAGTGTAGAAATATTTGTAATATCCATAACTTTTAGGTCGAAGATTTAAGGGTTGCTTCACCTGCCACAGTAAGCCGATGTGGAATGGTATACATTGACCCTGAAGAACTCAAGTGGATCCCTTATGTGAAGACATGGATGGCAGGCCTTGAAGAAAAAGTAGGCTTTATGAAACCAGTTTAAACACAAATGGGTTTCAGTTATTTCTTTTTGATATCAGCTAATACACATCCTCTGCCTCCAATAGATATCAAACATGTTCAGTCCATATTGAGTTGTTTTCTGTGGGTTGTAATTTTTTTTAGCACAAAAGTAGTTAACTATTAAAGGGAGAGAGATGTTTTATGTAGACATTAGTATGTCAAATATCATTTCATGTGCAAGATGTATATATTTTAAGAAATTATGAAAGCAGTACAAATGTTTGTCTTTGTTTTAGCTCAATGAAGAAACAAGAACATACTTGTTTGAACTCTTTTGCCGTTACGTTGAAGATGGTCTAAAATACGTGCACAAAAAGTGTTCACAAGCTATATCACAAGTGGATATCAGTAAAGTTACTACTCTCTGTTGTCTACTGGAATCATTACTTCTTGGAAAAGGAGGACCAAGTATGAAATTGGTAAAACACTTTACTTTCTCTCGCTCTTCTTCAAACGGAACAGCACATAGTCATTTCAGATGTTAGTGGGATTAATTAGTTTTTCTCTGTTAAACAGTAGAAAATAGAGACTGAGAAAAAGATTAGGGAGGATTGCAGAGGGAACAGTTCAGATACCAAAAAAAATATATATGAAAATGCAAAATAAAGATGAAACAGCAACATAAGCTGAGCAATTGGATGGGGAACACAATAAAATGGAAAAATAATTATGCCACTCTGCAAGCTTAAAGAAGCAGATTATCTGGGCCCATGTCAGTTTAGTTTCAGCCTAGAGTTGACTCTTCAACCATCTTAGTTTCTCTGGTTGCCAACCTATTCCAGGGAAACAATATGGGAGTATTATCGTGTTGATATTCCTCATTCTTATGAGGATGGGACTAGTAGCACTGTTTTACAGTCTTTCAGCACATATTTCCAGGATCAATTTCAATTAGTATTGGTAAATTCTCAGAGTTGGAAGAGAACACAAGGGCCATCCAGTCCAACTCCTTGCCATGCAGGAACGCTCATCGATCTGAAAATTGGATTAAACAATTTTCTGAATGAGGTTGTTCTCTTAAAAGTAAGGCCTAGTTTGGGAGTACTCCCAGGTTCTTCCCTCACTAGAAGGCCAATTGCACTCTTGGCTGAAAGTGCTTGGCATGAGCTTTGATTGGTACACCAACTTTTGCCTTTCTCAGGCTGAGAAAATTTGGCTGTAATAGTCATGCCTTGTTAACTGCACAATGTACTACTGTAATGTACTTTGTGTGGTGCTTTGCTCAAAAAAAACTTGGAAGCTACAACTAGTGCAAAGTTCTCAACTATTGGAAGGCATATGATAGATGTATCGCCTCTGAGGTCAGTTCGTTCTGTAGGAAGGTGGGAGATAGTCTTCTCATCTGTGGATGCATAGTGAAATATATCACTGTTTATACTTATTTGGGTCTCAGCTTCCCATAGACCTCACCAACTGAAGTTTTATTTTTAAATGAAACCCACATAGAATACTTCTTAGCCCAGTCTGGATTAACTTGTCAATGTACAATTGAGGCAAGGTTTATTTTTCTTATTAGGATCACAACCAACTTTATTTGTAATTGCCTGAACTACATGTAAAAAAAAAAAACCAACAACTCCCAGTGTTTCTTAATGATATTGAATGTATATACTGCTTTCCCTTGGCAAATGTATTAATATTAAGTTACATTGTACTCTGTGTACTGTATTGACTTTCCATCTAATAAAAATTATAATGAATATCTCCTACATTATTTTGCTATAAAAATACTCATGTGTATATCTATAAATGTATTTTTTTTATTTTTCCTCTCTGTATAGGAACAGTCAAGATTAAATTCACTTATATGCCAGACTTTTGTTTTCTGTTACTTGTGGTCAGTGGGTGGAAATTTAGCTGAGAATTTTTGGGATGGTTTTGATACATTTATAAGACAACAGTTCGAGGACAACGCAGATGCCAAGGTAGGAAACACACCATGTTGCTCGCTAACACTTTTTCACATGTAGTATTTGTGAAGGGTAATTTGTGAGAGATTATTGTTGGAATGAAAAGCCTGTTAAGAGCTTTATTCCATTAACAGCAGAGCTACCCATTTTAGGATGATGAATGTGAAAGAACCAAAGTTTAAGCAGAAAATAAATGTAAACTCCTCAAGAGGAGGGACTTTTATTAAGTAACATTCTTGGATCGGAATAGCTGGATGCTTCTTTAATCCAAAAGGAAAGAAAGGGATAGTGAGGAAAATATGCTTTGGCATCCCCTGCTTCAACAAAGAAGAGACAGAAAGCAAATGGAAACCTTTTACAACACGTAATTAACCCAGACAATCTTAACTGCCCCTAATACTTCTGTTGGCTGACAGAGGGAGGGAAAAAAAGCTGGAAAGGAAGACAAAAAATCCTAACCCCTCTCTGTCTAAGCCAGTGTTTCTCAAACTGTGCTCCTTCAGGTGTTTTGGACTTCAGCTCCCAGAAATCCCAGCCAGCTTACCAGCTGTTAGGAATGTTTGGATCTGTCTAAGCCATTTAGTTACTAGTCAACAAGAGAGCTGCAGGAACAAGTGCAAAAACTATATTTTCTAACATTATTGTGGAAACCAATAACCATTATTATGGAAACAAAGAAGAAATTATGTATTCCAGTTGTACAAAAGCACTTAGTTAGAAAAGTGTTCATTTTAGATATTCCCCAAATAATATTTTAAAATGCTCTTTGCCTCTACAAAGATTTGTTGTGAAACTAAAGCCTAGCCAAAATTGCTAAACCTAGTCCTTTGTAACCTACAACCCTTTTCAATGTATATCAGCTGTGAAGAAGTGGCTGTAGCATTCTAATTAATAGGGAAGTTCATTGATTTATTTCTTTTCTCAACATGATTAAAGCAGACCTTAGGCCTGAGCCTTGTCTGTTTCATATTATTTCTTCTATTAAGGCAAATAGTTATGACTTTTCTATTGTGACACAAAATATCCCTTGTAACATGGAATATTTTTCTTGTGTCTTCATTATAGAACAATGTTGTTGTGTTCCAAGTTGCTTTCCCCCAATAACCAGGGCATAGTTTTATCAAGCAAACATGGGATGAGCCAAGACCTGATTTACTTAAACAGAAAACTAAAACCTTTAATTTCTTAAAGGATTGACTAACAAAACAAATAACAGCACATAGCTGAGGCAACACAAAGCAAGATCAAAAGTCCAATTAACACAGAGTATTAAACAGCCAGTTAGAAGCAAGAACCAACATAGCCCAGTTTACAGTCCAAAAGTCAGATACCAAGAGTTCACTTAGAATAATGTTCCAGAATTCAAGAGTATAAATCATAGAGTTCCAAAGTCAAGCCAGATAGTCAAGTGTCAAAGTAAATTCCAAGTCCATATGTCAAAGCCAGGAAGATAGTCCAAGATTCGATTCCAGTGTTCAAGGAACAACAAGGTCCAAGACAAGATTACAAGAGTGGCAGAGTCCAAATCAGGATTCCAGGAAGAAGGTTAGGGTCCAGCGTTACAACCCAGGGATAACATCCAAGACCCAAAACATGAGTACCAAAGTACGACTATTATCTACTGAAGAGCTATCTCTTCCAGACCCCTTATTTATCCAGAAATCTCAGCTGCTGCTTATTTCATCAAGCCTGTACAGATCATTACAGAAGTCAGTCATGCATCCCTCAGAGAGCTAGGTCAGCTTGACCTTTTTCAAGAACCCAGGTCAGCTTGACCCCTTCCAAGCACCCAAGTCAGATTAACCCCTTCCAAGCACCCAGCAGCAGCTGAGTCAAGTCAGGCAAACTTCTAGCCATGACAGACAGGAATGTATTGTTAGTTTCTGCTTATGTTTTAGGGATTGTAGAGATTTATGTGACAGATTTCTTCAAAACTCTCACAGACCTGTATGAGAGAATTGTTTGCCCATCTTTCCATGGGTTCCCCCATTTTTTCTTCTCAAACATTACCAAAAATGAAAGTGGTTATTTTATCATTGTAGCTTCCAACTTCTGGTGATTTGTGGAGTGTTTACATTGATTTTGATACAAAACGTCTCGATCCTTGGGAACGAATTATACCTGCATTTAAATACAACCATAAATTACCATTTTTTGAAATGCTTGTTCCCACAACTGATACTGTGCGCTATGGCTTTCTAATGGAGAAATTGCTGGCTGTTAGACATTCTGTATTGTTCACAGGAATAACTGGAGTTGGCAAGGTAAGAATTCTATTACAGTATAACAAAAATGAAATAATTTCATGTAGGAAAAAGATATATCTACTTCACCCAGAATGATTAAATAGGAATTCTAGGCACCAGTGATTCCAAGTGTTTTTAGTATCAGGTTTAAATTAGTTATGGCTCTTGTTGTATAAGTATTTGTTGGATAGGATTTGTTTGCTTGCTTTAGCAAATAGTCAACACAACTCTGAATCAAAATTATGTTGTATGGGAGAAGGCTTTCATCTTTTGCCCCCACGGCTTTTTAAACTGTGGGTATTCTTATCTCAGTGTTGGGGTCCCAAAAAATTTGACATCAGGAAAGGTTTTTTGAACATCACCTAGCAGCTGTTTTAAGACATTTGCATGAATCTGTTTAATGTTTACGGTGGACTGTGCAGAAGGTGCTTTAGCTATACTCCACAAAAAGGAAAATCAGCCCTGGGTTGTTGTAGATTTTTCGGGCTGTATGGCCATGTTCTAGAAGCATTGTCTCCTGACGTTTCGCCTGCATCTGTGGCAGGCATCCTCAGAGCCCGAAAAACCTACAACAACCTAGTGATTCCGGCCTGAAAGCCTTCGACAATACATTGAAAATCAACTCATTTTGGAAGCATTCCAAATGCTGAATTGTTATCAGTAAATGTTCAGTTTTTATACATATTTTATACACCTATATATCTGTGGTCACATAAAACTTTCTCAGGCCAAAAGGAGTCCCACATATTAAAATTTAAACACATTGTGTTTAAAATGTGTAATTAAAATTCTGGAAAAATGAACTGTTTAATATTTTCAAATTCTAAAATTTTTATCAGTCACTGAAAAACCTCATCAAGTTAACTGAGAAGTTTAACTGCAGTAAAATTCTATGTATGCATATGTTTAAAAGTCACTGTAAAGAAAAAATCACATTTTTTTCTGTGATTAGTTCTTTTGAGAACTGTATTCCATATGAGGTAATAGGGAAAGTGTAGAATAAATTAGAAATTAGTCTTGTATAGATAATGCATACTGTTATGCACACCTCTCTCTCTCTCTCTCTCTCTCTCTCTCTCTCTCTCTCAAAGTCTGTAGTTGCCAAGGCACTCCTAAACCGTATACAAGAAGAAGCTGGATATGTTCCTGTCTATATAAATTTCTCTGCTCAGACTTCATCATCAAGAACGCAGGAAATTATTGAATCCAAATTAGAAAAGAAAAGGAAAAATATTCTAGGTAAAGAGATTTAATACTCTCTTCAGGCAGCCTTGAATTGCATTGGTTGAATGTTTTGTTCTTCTTTTTTGTTTTTCCTGATTTAAGCACCACTATATGCTGTTATACTTGTTCAGATAACAGAAGGTAAACTTTCCCTCCAGTCTTTTCTGTTTCACATTATAATGATGGGACAATTAATAAGTGTTTTCTTAGAGTTTGATAATGAAGCTAGATAATTATACCAGGAAACTGGATTGAGGGCAGTAGGAAAGGAGAGTAAAATGCTCTCCTCTTTTGAAGGTTCACTTAAAAATGTTAGTGTCTCTTAAATGAAATGTGAATGTAGGATATATAACCTGATGTAGTTTACCCTGTTATACACAGGAGGGCAGTATTGACATTTGCGTAACAATAACAAAATGAAAAGTGAATTACCAGTACTTTAATTTTCAGCTACTATTTACTATGGATGTATTTCAGTCCTTCTCTTTACTCTCTCCCACATACGTGGCTTTATGCACAGGAATTTTCTGTTGTTAACAGATTTAGATGCTCCCGCTGTGTCTGTGTCCTTTCCCCTGGAAACATAGAACAATAAACAGTTTGGAAAACAATGTAACATTTGTTTCACTTAAGAGGTAAATCCAATCAAGTGAAATCTCTAAGACCACAATCATATCAAATACGTTAACAATCCATATCAGTGTCAGCCAAGGTCATTGTAATTACTAGGGTTCCTGATTAAAGTTGCTTTAAAGAGAATTTGGGTCAAATTTAGGATTCCAGTGAGGAAAAACTCATATATTTAATGGCAAACAAATCTAAAAATATTTTTATTGTTTCACTGTATACTTGTCTAGCTAAAAACCTGGGTGGGGAACCTTTTCATGTTGCAAGTCTGCATCGATTCAGCTGTAGTCAAATAAGCCATCATTAAAGCAATTTCAATTAGATATACTTAAAAACATGCATTATTTTGTCCAAATCGAGCTATAATCTACTTAATTCCAAATAGTGAAAACTATTCTTTAATTTTAAAGTTAACTAACCTTATAATGACTTTGTTATGTCTGCTTTTTGTTTAAAAAACCATTTGAATATTTGGTTTGCAGCATGGAGGTCTGCAGCTTTGGTTGATCTTCTAGAATTTTTTTTCATGTCAGGAGCAACTTGGGAAACTGCAAGTTGCTTCTGGTGTGAGAGAATTGACCCTCAAGGACGTTGCTTAGGGGATGCCTGGATGTTTTGATGTTTTCTCATCCATGTGGGAGGCTTCTCTCATGTCCCGCATGGGGAGCTGGAGCTGACAGAGAGAGCTCATCCATGCTCTCCCTGGATTTGAACCTTCGACCTGTTGGTGTTTAGTCCTGCTGGCACAAGGGTTTAACCCATTGCGCCACTGGGGGCTCCTATCTTCTAGATGGGTGTCAGCAATATGTGCTCTTCAGGGTGTCTTGATTTGGGTAAGGTAGGAGAATGTAGATTCACAGCAATAAGTGTTTGAAAAAGCAAGAAAGTATTTATTGGACATGTTACCAAAAAAGTGGGTATTCTATTGCATTTTTCCATATTTTGATAGGGTCTTTCTTAGTACCAAATAACAACTTTAAAATATCATATACTGAGAGCTCAGTCATTTCCACCTGTAATACCTTAGGTGCATGGTGATATCAACTAGGTAAGGCTGAAATGTTAATTTGAATTTGATGTCATGATTCGCAGTCAGCAAACCTTTCATTATATTCTCTAATTAATAGCTCTACATCAGCTGTGTATCCTTGAATAATTTGCTCCTCAATAAGCTTTGCTTGGTTGGGAAAAAGGACACCCAAATTTCCTTGGATTGGATTTCCCCCCACATATCATAAACAGTCTATCAACTTAATTTTGCCATGAAAAAAGTATTCAGATTGTTTCGGTTTGACATAATATCACACAGAAATGCAGCATTCCCATAGAAATCTGTTAATAATTTACATTGGTAATTCTGTTCTTCATAAAATTTTAACTATCTGTTTTCACAGACATATAAAATTTTGGCTAATGCCTGACTGTGCAATAGCAAATGTACTTTAGAACAATATCTATACTAAATACAGCACCATTCAACTTTAGCATGTTAAGGATGCCATGTTGCATTTTCATCAACATAGTTAACAATACTTACAACTTGAGGCAAAGTCACTTAAAATGGTAGCTTTAGCACAGATATCTGATGGTGCAAAATACAATGGAAAGGAGAGCATCTGTGCAATAAACCATGTTTTTCTGTCATGGAAGGTGCACCATCTGCAAATACAGTCACTAACTTTTCCAAATTCAGCCCAAATTCATATCATTTATCTTGGAAGCTGTTGAAAATATCTATTTCCTATGTTCCCTTTGAATGCCCAAAGTAAGTAATCTTAAAAATCTTAAGTTATGACCTGAATGAAGTATAAACCTGGTCTGAGTCAGTAGTATCAGTTAATTCATCCAAAGTGGTTGAATAATATATTTTCCTTTTGAAGTAATACATGCGGCTGTTCTGTTAAGTTGAAGGCTAGTTCATGCTGCAGATCAGTGCTTTGAAATGTTCTAGATGTCTAAGCATCCTACAACAATGCGTTATTTCACAATTTCTACATCCCACCGGGTATATAAGCTACTTTCTACCCTTCCCCTGAGTATAGAGGCTTCTTTATAAGTGGCTTTAGTGGCATCCTTTCTGGGTCTTATTCCTACTTGAAAGAGTTCTTTTTCCTTTTTTTAATTTCTGCAATACAACCTTTTGTACCTCTCCCTCTGATGTAAAATATTCGTGGTTGTAATGCTGATGAGCATTGAATATCTTTAATGTTGATATTGCAGTATCACAAACCGAACAAATCATCTTATTTTTAGCAGAAACTAGATAATATCGCAATTCCCAATATTCATTTAAAAATCAGTTTTCTTTGTTCAGTGTTCTCTTGGTCTTCTGTGACATAAGGGGCTGTTAAGCAAACAGAATTAAAAATACGGTCAATCTGTGCAGCTATTCATGAATTCCACTTCAAACAGAAACACAGTGCATCGTAACCAGACTTACGTGCCAGTTAAACCGGGAAGTTAGAGCTAAATAATGAGCATTGCAGCAGTCAAAACAGGTCTTATGGCCTACTAATGTTCTAGTTATGCCAGTCAATCTGGGAAAATTATTTTGTTGAAATTTATTTTATTCTTTGGTATTTCAAATATACTCATTTTTTAAAAAAATAATAAAAATAAAAGGCTTTGGATTCAGTCAAAAGGATGTACTGAAGGACCTAGAAGGCCACACAGGTCCCCCACCCCTGGTCTTGGAGGTATTCTGCTTTTAGCAACAGAGCAAAAGAAGGAGAAAATAATCTATATTTTTAAAAATATTTAAACTTATTGTTATATTTACCCCTCTGATGATATTGAACTATTTTGCAATAGTCTTGGTAAAATCCACATGATATATTAGTAAGAAAATTCTAGATAGAAAACAGTAATGAATTTGCTTTTCTTCTTACGTTTTGTACTGTTTTTACCAAGCCAGCTTGAAAATCAACTCTAATGCAATATGATTGAAATTATGAAATCATGTGTGAGATACAGCCTTAAGATCTCAAAATCAAGAAAAAACTACACATAAAATATGTTGATCTAAAATGTCTCAATTTTTAATAACTGAACACAGACACAAGTGAAACCTCAGATGTGTAAAACGATGTTGAGCTGGTCCGTAAAAATATTTTTCAAGAGAAATCATTCTTTGAACATGAAGCAAATTCATTCACTGAATATATTCAGAGGGAAGTCCCCCCCCCCCTTCTACTTATCTAGTCTTTGTGATGTGTTATGTATCAAGGGAAGAGGAAAATGTAATTCTCATCCTATTACTTTCCTGCCACATTCTTTGATAAATTTAATTTCTCCATAACTCCCAACTTTTGTCAGGTACCCCTAGGCTTCCTGATGGGCAGAATGCTAATGAAAATAAGAATAATAAAAAAGTGCTCTAAGGGTACATCTACACTGTAGAATCACAGAATCATAGAGTTGGAAGAGACCTCATGGGCCATCCAGTCCAACCCCCTGCCAAGAAACAGGAAAATCTCATTCAAAGCATCCCTGTAGAATTAATGCAGATTGACAGAACTTTTACTGCCATAGCTCAATACTGTAGATTCATAGGAGTTGTAGTTGTACAAGGTCTTTAACCTTTGCCAAAGAGTGCTGGTGCCTAACCAAACTACAACTAAAAAGACATAGCAATCAGCCATAGCAGGTAAAGTGGAATCAAACTGCATTAATTTTATAGTGTAGATGTATCTGAAGACAGCTTAAAACAGTTTAGCTTAAGGACCCATCTACACTGACCATTTAATGCAGTTTGAGGCTAACTTCAAACTGCAGCAGTCAGACACAAACTCCCATAAATGGAAGTCTTTAAAGGAAGACAGTCCTTAAAGTGCATCAGTGCTCTGGGCCTCATACTGGTTGCAGGATTTAATAATAATAATAATAATAATAATAATAATAAAACTTTTTTTATATTCCACACTATCTCCCCAGGGGGACTCAAGGCAGATTCCAACAAACAAAAAGGCAAACATTCAGTGCCTCAATAACAACAAGTACAAATTTAATCACCCAGAACAAGAAGGTAGCTTAAACATGAATGTAATACCCCACATAAGAGGGTAGCTTAAACATGACATATGTAACTTAAATAAAATCATAAGCTATCAAAAATTATAACTAACATAAAATGTGAACTTAAAACAAAAAACATCCAATTTAATTTATAAAAGCCAATGAAGGTTTAAATATGAGTTTGTTGATTGTGTGGCCTATGATGTTGTAGTGAAACTATTTTCTTCTATACCATTTTGAAATGGTATTAAATGGTCATTGTGGGTGGGACCTCCCTGTCAGGTAATAATAATAAACTAACATTCTTGTACTGCCTCCATCACATCTAAGCTTTCAAAGTTTTCTGCTGTTATTTAGTCTAAGCAACATCTTAAGAAAGAAAAAAAACTGTTCTACTGCACCTTTAAATACTGTTCCTTTACCCTCCTGTCCTCATTATAACATTCTTATCATCGAACTCTGAATAGGAAATAAATCCAACCACATTTACTGTATTCCAAATATAAAAGGAAACCTATAAAATAGCTTGTTCTGTCAAGACATGCCATATAGAACATGTGTCATGTTCTGTTCTGAAACCAAATAATGACTAGATCCCACAGTTGATCTAAGGACCTATTTTACCTTTGTGCAAAGTCAGTGTCTGCCTGCAGATCCCTGTTTCATCATTGCTCAGCAGGAACCTGATGATGCAGTATATACCACTGAATTCAGTGTGACTCAACAGGGAAAACTTTTGATATTAGACAGATCCCTCCTCAGCTAAATGCAGCATCTCTGATTTACAAAATACTTTGCCTTGAATATCACGGTATACATAGAAGCATACACATTGATGAGCTGCCAAAGAAGAAAAAAGAAAAACTACAAAAGAGCAAGTTTCTAATAATGTATTTCTACCAGGAAGAAGCAGAAAAATATTACAATTACAAAAAGAGATCAAAAAGCTTCCTTGTGCTAATTAATTAATTAATTAATTAATTCTGTTATTATTTCATTGCATTTCACCGATTTTACGTCTGAAAATGCAGCTATAGTGTAGAGTTAATGCAGTTTGATGCCACTTTAACTGCTATGGCTTTATGGTATAGAAGCCTGAGACTGGTAGTTTGATGAGGCATCCAGCAGTCTTTGGTAGAGAAGACTAAAGACTTTGTAAAATTATAGTGATTCAATGGTGGTTAAAGTGGTACCAAACTGCATTAATTCCACAGTGTAGATGTATTCTGAACATTGAAAGTCTTACTTTCATTGCTAACATTTACGGTGCACTTCCTGAAAGATAGGTTTGAGTCACCTAGAATTCCAGTACAAAAGAAGGATAAGTCATGCCTTGAAATGGTTGGCTCGACAGCAGGATGCAGGTAAATAGTCAAGATTGCAAACAGCAAAAACAGAGTAGTGTGTTATTTATTAATACTTATCTATAAAAACCACAAAATGATTTGGAATAATTAATCAACTGTACTTTTAATTTAGGAATGTACTCAACAGTGACAAGTGACTTAAGCTTTGAAGTATAAATGTTCAATACTTTAATGTATACAGATTTGTTACTTTGCATAAGCTTGCCACCACTGATTTGTTATTTTTTATTGCTTTAGGGGCACCAGGGAAAAAAAGAGTTGTCATATTTGTGGATGATCTAAACATGCCTAAATTGGATCGCTATGGCTCTCAGCCCCCCATTGAGTTACTTAGACAATACCAGGACTTTGGAGGATTCTATGACAGAGAGAAACTGTTTTGGAAGGAAATTCATGTAAGCTTTCCTTCAAGTGTCTTTGAATGTTATGATCTCAATACTTTCCCTTCTCATGTAAGCAAACAAATACAGTTAATTGGATCTCCTAATCTACAATAGTGTCCTTGATGTGACAAGTGATTTGAGTATTTTATACATCCAGACCACCATTTCCATACCACTTTACACACACAAAAGAAACAACATAGAAGCTACTTTAAATGAAATATGGAAGAATTATCCTGTGCTGAAAGTTGTTTATTTAGAGCAGCTTATCAGGTTGGTCATTTTAAAGAGAGTAAAAGAATTTGCCATTACATGGGAAAACTTCCAAATTGAGTTATATACAATAAAATAGTAGGCCATAGGGAGAAAATAGTCACTACTTATGGGACTGAACATTGTCCCTTCAAGGACTATGAAACATATTGATTATCTTTGTATCTCTCTATTCCTTTTGGAATCTGAGCAAATCTTATGTGACGTTTTCTGTTCTCAGTTCAACTGTAATTTTACCAGAAGGGAGAAAAGTATGACACTGTGAGGTAACAACACCTTCTCACAGCCATTTCTTGTTCAAAGCATTCTCCCCTGGGCCCATGAAATATGCCAAGTACAATCATCTGAAGATTATTATTTTTATGAATGAATATTTCAAATCAAGTGAAAAAAAGTTGTTAAAATCTGGAACGAAATAAAATGTATTTGGCAAAGATGAGAAGATGAAATATCAGATTGAGTAAGATGTGTAGGACAGAAGATCAAAAGAGATTTGATAGCATTGGCCTTAGTAGAAATTACGGCTTGGATCAGCTAGACTTTATTGCTGTGAAAGGTTTTCAGAATGAAAACTGGAGAGGTTTCTTATATATTTGATCAGCAGAGATCATGTGTTACAATACTGAAATGCTGAAATTCCCATTTGATTGCTTGACAATTGTCCTCAAGTCAACTTTAACTTACAATGCCCCTCTGAATGAGAGATTTCCAAAACACTTTCTCATCAACAGAGGAATCTCCTGAAACTCAAGAGCTGAACCTGCTTGATAGCCCTTATCTACCTGTAATGCAATGGTCTTTCCCTTTGCTACTTTCTACTTTACCAAACATTACTGTATTTTCTAGAGAGTCATATCATCTCATAGTATATTCAAAGTATAATAACTTCTATCTGAATATTTTGGCTTCTAGTGGGAGTTTGGCCTTGCCTCATTTATTGTTCATTTTGTAGCACTTTATGGTATCTGTAGAACGCTCCTCCAGCATTAAATTTCAAATGAGTTGATTTTCACCTGAGAATATTACCTAATCTCTCAAGCGTAAGGATGCCCATATTTCTTCAATTATAAGACACCATCAAGTGTAAGATTTACCCTAATTTCAGTACAAACACAGCCAACAAAAATACATAAGACACACCTGTGATCCCAAGACATACTCAATTTTTGGAGACATTTATCTAGGAAAAAAGTGAGTCTTCGAATGGAAGAAATACAGTATAGAGTTAAGAGTTAATTCATTTGGTGATTGCAATTAACTCAAGTTGCTCTTATCTCAAAGCAAATTTCCCATTGAAATGCCATTAATTTGTTCTGAACCCCCAACCCTCCCTTTTTGTTATGTGTTTTAAAATAAGAGAATGTACTTTATAAATAACAAATAATGCACATTCACATGGAACAATAAAAAAGGAAGATTAACTTTAAAATAGTAGAAGCACAAAGTTGTGGTAAGGAAGCGGCAAGCACAAGTGAAGTGGCAGAAGCACTAGTGCTCTCTCTTATGCTAGCGTTTAACTCAAAACACTGTTTGCATGTCAAAGCCAAACCAGGTCCAAGTAATGGTTTTTAATTTGAAACACTCTTAAGTTGGGGCATTCTTAAGTTGAGGTTCCATTGTATATCATTGAGTATCAAAGTCAGGATCATCCATACCATAGTATTTCTACATTCTATATACAGGCACTTCTTGGGTTATGAATAGGATAGGTAGGTTTGTTGTTAAATTTATGTTTTAATTGGAACAGGTACATTTTTAAGTGTAACTCCAGACATTTTTTAAGTTTTGGAATAGCCTAGTGAAGGATTAACACCCCCTGTAATGTTTGTTTTGTTGTCTGTTTCCCAGTTCAGAAGATTTCAGTTCATTTTCTGTTCCCGTGACAACTGAATTTTGAAAATTTTGTTTTGTTATGAAAACAAGGATCAGTGGAGACAACTTTCCCCCGTTAAAACTCTTACAGGATTTCCCTTCCTAGGTTTAGATCTACTTTCAGTAATACGAAGTGAGATTAAATCTTTCTAATGAGAATACAGAAAGAAAGCAGTAAAAATCTCATGGTGGCTCACAGAGCCCACCTCATACTAACTAAATCTAAGAAAATAAAATTTGCATGGAGTCTATTTAAATGCCACTTGGATAGATGCTTGTTGTAACATATTATTTATTTTTACCTGTGCATGTAAATGCTTAAACATTTTCAAATACTTCAAAAGTCCTGCCATGCACTACTGGCCAGCATACCTAGCCCCCGTTTGTAACTGGGAGTTGTATGTAAGTTAGATGTTTATAAGTCAGACTGCCTGTATGTGAAGGTGAGGAAAGTTGACATGAAGAGAATCAACTCATTTGACATCTACAGATACCAAGGACTGCCAAAAAGACCAGTCCCTTTCCAGTTTATATTATGGCCAGGCATGTAGCCAGAGAGCGGGGGCTTTGGGGGCTTCAGCTCCCCCCCCCCGAAATTCTCATGGTGGTCTGCGAAAAGGCCTTACTACTACATTATTTAGACTTATGTTTATTCATATCATGATCTGATCACCATGCTCAACATATTTCATATGCATGGGGGTATCGGGGTAACGATAAAAAAGGTTTGCTAGGGTAGACCCTCTTTCACTCAGACTCAGCCCCCCCCCCCCCCCGAATCAAAATCCTCGCTACGGGCCTGATTATGGCAATCCTACTCCCATGTAATTGTAGAGTTGTCTACGTACACTCCATGCCTCATGGGGATTGGCTTCCACCTGAGGACTGCAGATTGTATTGAATAGGAAACCCGCAAGACGGTCAGATATTTTTAGTCTTATTTGAGTTATCTTAATTTTTATGAGGTATGTGGTTTTGTAATTGCACTTCAATTATAAATTAGAACTAGGAATAGAGAATCAGTTATGTTAAATTTGCTGTAGGTTGTTAAAAATCCAAAGGTTTAAATGTAAGAACACGATTTTACAGACTTAAAGACATGACTGAATATTATGTTCTGACACAAATTTTCTGTGATCTTTTCCCCTTAGGATGTAACTATTTGTTCAGCCTGTGCACCTCCGGGTGGTGGACGCAATCCAGTTACACCACGTTTCATAAGACACTTTGCCATGCTGTGTCTTCCAACACCCTCTGAGCATAGCCTTAAACAAATTTTTCAGGTCAGTAGTAAGGGACAAGAAATAGATTATTCTTACACTTTGTCATGACTTAGATTCTTAGTAGCACATGTCACTTTCTGAACCATTGAAAGTTTTTGATATGCCTTTATACTTCTTATTGAAGATTGGCAGCAAATATTCCCAATAGTTTCAGTGCACTTTTATGCAACTCTATAAAGCCTTGGTGATTAATTATCTATTATTGAATGATAAGCCAACAATTATTTTTCAAAACATGTTCCAATTGCCTACTACTGAATTAACTAACATGTATATAGGCTGTAATCCACATTGAATCATGCAATCTGTGTTCCTCTAGAAAACATTCCAAAAGTATTTCTTCTTTAGTAGGTTGTTTATATAATTTTAGAAGTGGCTACATAATGGAACACTAAGCTAGGTATGACTGCCTTATATTCAGATTTATTTAGGTTTTTGATATTGTTAAAAGAGTTAGTAGAGGCTTTCGGGTGTTTGGCAATATACAAGCTTTCTGGATATTTCCTATGGTAGCACACAGTAGACCAATAAATGGACTCAATGCCTTATACAAATATAGTTGGTTCTTCATTTTGGCTTTAGATGTTATAGTTGCTGACTTTGCTGAAGAAAACAGATAAATATATTTAAATTTTCCTTTATGTTTAAATATAATTTGTGTCATTTTTTCTTGGTCCAGGCTATTTTAAAAGGGTTTTTGATGGAGTTTTCTCAAGCAGTAAAGCAGTCTGCAAAAAGCATAGTAGATGCTGCTGTTGAAATATACCAAAGAATGAGCATTGATCTTCTTCCAACACCAGCAAAATCCCATTATGTGTTTAATTTACGGGATTTGTCAAAATGTGTGCAAGGTAGGTGTACACTTTCTATATGGCACCTGTTGTGTTCCAGGTTTATGCTCACATTTTCAGTAATTTATTTTTTTTTGTAATAGTTTCTCACTAGCCATTATGCAATTACTGATTTCAGTATTTCATGTTTATACACCAGTGCACTGTCTGCATACAAATCAGAGCTTATTTAACACTGGTATGAAGTACTACACAGTATATTTTTTTGTTTTACTATAATTTTTAAGTAAAGAAAAAGTGAGTTAAGAAATCAGGAAAAATACATTTGATATGGAAGGGTAATTATTTTGAAAGTGAGGAAGAAATCAATAGCAGCTTCAATACCATGTGTTATTGTAATCTTCTGGTCCCATTCAGGGCTGGTTTAGGTTTCTATGGATTATTCTTTGTTTGTTTTAGTTCTAGTTCAAGCCCTAGCAGGAAGCTAGGGACTACACTGGAGTTCTCAGTACAAATTATAGTTTTTCAAGTTTACTATCAACAAAGGGTAGACCAGTGGTTCTCAACCTGTGGGTCCCCAGGTGTTTGGACCTACAACTCCCAGAAATCCCAGCCAGTTTACCAGCTTTAGGGTTTCTGAGAGTTGAACGGCAAAACATCTGGAGAGCCACAGGTTGAGAACCACTGGGATAGACGGATAAACACCAATATAAACTTAATTCATTCAGTTATTTAGACCTACTCCTTAATCAAACTTAATCCAAGGATGCATCCCAATGTAGGATTCCTATACATTTTTCTCCCTAAAAGGTGATGCCATTTGAGAGTATTGCAGCAGGGAATGGGATGAATTATAGCAAAATGTCAAACCAGAAGATGGCAGTAAGAGATCTATCTGCAGGATCTGAGAGCATCACAATATCTTGCTTCAGCTTTGTGTGTGTTTCAATGAGGGCTGCCAGTCAGCAGGTGAAGTTCCAGAAGACAGCAGGGGATGGGGTACACTGAGCTGATGATTCCCAGGCAGCAGGTGGTGCTCTGGGAAGAATTTTGATCTCTGCTGCTCTTATCAATAAAAATAGCCTTTAATAATGGTTTCACTATTAATATGATGAACACCATCAGGTAGAAAAGGAAAGAGACACTATGTGAAGCTGGGGGCGGGTGGAGAAACCTCATTGGATGACAAAGGAAACAATGGCAGACACCCTGAATGCAGCTGTTTGGTGACTGGTGTGCAGGGACAGAGAGAACTACTTCAATAATTTAGAGAAATAGAAGATGTCAAAAGGAAGGAAGAATGGAAGAACAAGAGACTGTCCTACAAGATCTGAGAAATCAAAAGGAAATGTAAACCTATGAACAGCAGGGGATACATTACATGAGAAAGCAGAAATAAAAAATGATGGAAACAATAAAAGATAAGAACTATATAAAAATTAAAGGACGACTGATTTGTTCAAGAAAGAGCTATTTGAAGATGGACCAACAATGTTAGGAAGTTAAATGAAAGAGACCAAACAGAATTTTGTACCCATTTCATAGCATATTATTCATGGTTTCTCTGAATGCACACATGGAGTTACTGAGCCTATGCAGGCTCTAACGAAAGGCTTTCTAAGCTGTAATGTTCAACTTTTGGTGGTAACCCCGTCCACTCCTCCCAGTGCAAAAAAGTTGGTTCCGTGCTCCCCAGTTCCTTTTTTTCCGTCACACAGTTCTCTGTGGAACTTCATAGAGATGTCGACAACACCTCAAGCATTGCATCAAGTGTGCCTTGAAGATCCCAAACTCCAACAGCAAAATGCCTGCTCTGGCTTTGTGAAACCCATGTGGTTGGTTTCTGCCACCAGCTCAGGCCAGGAAGAATAGATTAGCAAGGCTAAAGGCGCTGTTGTGTCAACAGTCCCTAGTCTCTTTGACTTTGATGGCCTCATCGACATCAATGCCACCCACAACCTTGGTTGCTCAAAGACTTCCTGAGCATTGAAGGCTCTATGACGGGTGAGCACCATCACCCAGACCAATACCAGCGAGGTCTCCTTCAACCTCAAGTTCCTTGGCTTTGGCAAGATCAACCCAGTCGATTATAGCACCTTTGACTTTGACATCCTTGATGTGAATAGCATTTAAACGGGCACATGAAGAGTCTAGATGGGCCCAACCTGAGGGATTGACACTGCTCCTGATTCACCCCTCCCCAGGGAAGACACTCGAGATCCACCTCAAGTCAAGAGCCCAGCCACCGGCCAGAAGAAGGAAGGTCCATCAAACTTCCTCATTGTCAAGGAGAGACCAGCCAGGATGGGGAGGAAGTTGAGCTGGTCAAGCACTTTAGTTTTCTTGATGTTAAATTAAGAGGCTAAGCTTTTCATGTGCTTCTGCAAAGGTGCTCAAAGTGGCTTGTAGGTCTTCCTCTGAATGAGCACAGACTACATTATCATCATCATATTGGAGTTCTGTAACGTAAGTTGTTGTGACCTTATGGTTCTCAGCCTTCTGGGTTAAAGAATTTACCATCTGCCTGTTAGGTGATTTCCCATCATCAGGGTGCATAATTATTGCTATGATGATGGAAAATAAGGTTGGAGCAAGGTTGACACCTAACCCCAGGTGTTGAAGGCATTTGCAAGGTCGATGAATGCAATATATAGAGGTTGTTTTTGTTCCTTGCATGTTTTTTTTTTTTGAGCTGTCATGCAGTGAAGATCATATCCACTGTTCCACTGGAGAGGTGGAAGCCATTCTGGGATTCAGGAAGGATGTCTTCTGAAATGGATAGAAGGCAATTTGCAAGAATTCTTGCAAGGATTTTTCTGGCAGAGGTTAAAAGGGAAATACCTCGATAGTTTTTGCAGTCTGTTCTTTCTGATAATGGTATCCTTGAAGTTTGATGGGAGCTTCTTGGTCACCCACACTTCTTCAATGAGCTGGTGGAGTTGTTGTGTCACCCTCTTTAAAGATTTCAGGAGGGATCCCATCAGGTCAGCATTACCTTAAAAAAATCATGCATCTCTCTTGGGAAGATCGGCAGATGAACGTCAGCATTCTAAAAGAAACAAGGACAACAAAGCAATAATACTCTACCATCAACTTTGCTGGGCTGGCCATGTTGTCCAAATGCCCAATCACTGTCTCCCAAAGCAGTTACTTATTAAATCAGCAAAAGAGATGTAAAGATGGGCTTAAAGCTAACGTAAATTAAAAAATGGAATAAACACCAGCAACTTGAAAGCCCTGGCCTTCCAGTGTCTTAACTGGAGGTCAGCTATGACCAACAATATTATTGTTTTTGAAGAGCCATGAATAGAAGGCTGGACATACATTTCCATCTGGATATGTATGTCCTCACTGCAGAAGACCATGTGAATCCAGAATAGGTATCTACAGTCATTTGTGGATGCACCACCAAGACTCTACCCCTGGAAGACAATCATACTCAGCTATGAGTGATTGCCTATGATGGTGTTGATGAGTTTGCAAGGCCTGCACAGGACTGCTGATGATACGGTGACTTGGAAGTTTTTCATTCACAGGGTCACCCATAAGTAAAAGTCAGTTTGATGGCAACAAATAACAACAATGACAGTGATTTCAACCCATTATTCCTGTTCGATAGTGACTGAGCTGAGATTGCTATGGCTGACAATTGCCTATGAATAAGGGCAGCAGCATCTCTTTTTCAAATAACCCCTTGTCTTTTTTTTTGCACAGTGTCCTTTTATAAATGAAGTGTGGATCTCTAAAGGAACAGGAGGGCAGCATAGCATAAAATAATAGTACAGTAGTATTTGGTTTGTGACCAACCATTGGTATTCTTAGTTGCTGCAGTTGTCAGCTGAAATGCATTACCAAAGCAGCACAATTTTACTACTAGTCATAGCTATCCATTTTAAGTGAGCAAAGGAAATCAAATCTCATGCTTCACAGCATAAAGTGATTGCTCTATGGAGTTTACTTGGACTTTTTTCTCAGTCTACATTATGCAACTGGTTTGGTAAATATGGATATGAGTCTCTTTAGTTTTTGGACTGTTGAAGACAGGATATTAAATTGAATGAACAAAATGTCATCTGATGTTTTATATCTTCATCTCTATTTATATTCCATCCACCTCAGTTGTGTAGCACAAAGACAGTATTTGATGACTCCGTGTTAGACTGGGATTGCAACGAGCATGCATAATAAGATACCGTTACAACCTCTTTGCTTAATATACGTTTTGTCGTTTTGTTAGTGCTTGTTGTCATCTATTTCTGAATTTGGGATCAATACAGATTTCAAATTCAACATGTAATATAAACACATTTAAATCATTTTGCTATTGATTAATTTAGCAAAAGTGCTTACATCCTTGAGGCTTACATTTTCTGCACTACATACATGAATAAGTACAGGCAAACCTTAGTTTAAAAACCTATGATAAAGAAGCGCCTTTTTATATATTCTTTTTACAGCTACCCAGTTTTCTTTTCCTCCTTGTCTTCTGTTTTTTGGGGATTTTTTAAGCAGCATCAGTATTGGGAAGATAGTGAAATGGAGCTGGGGAAACACAGACTTTCAGTGCCAGGTTACAGTATTGATAGGACAGTAACATAACCTGGGAGAGGATGGGATTCTCCTGTACTTTAGCCAATTCTTCTGTAGCTGTATGGACCAGTCTCCATAAGAAAAGATAAACAACAGCCTTCAGAATCTCTTACTGAGCCAATGTGAGCAGCAAAACAGATAGAAAGGGGAAATTTTATTTCACTAGCTCTTCTCAAGCACAGATCTATATGTTTAGCAACCCAAATAGAAGTTATTATTATTATTATTAACTTTATTTGTACCCCTCTAGCATCTCCTGAAGGACTCGATGCGGCTTACAAAGACCAAGGCCTCAAAACACAACATAACAATACAAAACCTAAAGCAAATTAAAAACAATTAAAGCAATCATAGAATCATAGAATCAAAGAGTTGGAAGAGACCTCATGGGCCATCCAGTCCAACCCCCTGCCAAGAAGCAGGAATATTGCATTCAAATCACCCCTGACAAATGGCCATCCAGCCTCTGCTTAAAAGCTTCCAAAGAAGGAGCCTCCACCACACTCCAGGGCAGAGAGTTCCACTGCTGAACAATATTAAACAACAAATAATAAACAATACACCAAGACACAATAAAACTAAGTTGTTAGAAAAGTGAAGACCGGTAAAAGAAAAAAGTAATATCTGGATGCATTTTGGAAGAAGTGTTCAAGTGGTCTTTTGAAGGATCAAAGTGTATACTTATGCAAGGCTTTCCTGACCTGGTTGTTTAATTTCCCATGTGTATATTGCTGGTGTCACATAAAAGGCTTGCTAAAGCATGTTAAACAGCTCTCCTTTAAAAATGTTTTATTTTGTTTTGTTTTGTGTTGTAGAGACCAATTCCTTTTCTTTCCATTGTTTTTCTACCTTTGGTTACAAACTTGCTCATGAAGAGTTAATGCTCAGAAATCTGTCTATTATGTTAATTAGGGTATATCTCTATCCTGTTATCCATTCTCTGTACAGACAGAGAAATGAATTTTCTTGGCAAGAGTGGTTCAGAAGGAGGATTTTTCTTTGCCATCTTCCGATGCTGAGAGAGTGTGACTTCAGGTCAAAGAGGAGAATTCACAATCGAAAGCAAAAAAAGGAGGCAGTGTTCCAAGTGGTGATACATGGACACTTGCTCATTTCTTGTTTACTTTAAAAGCCCAGTGCTTTTCAACCTCTATCAAAGTTGGCCTCCTCCTGGATCCATACTTTTCTTCAGTGAAACTTATCTTGGTTTTTTTTTGTTTTTTTCCTACAATCACCTAATGCCTTGCTGAAAATAATATCCCCACCCCGAAAGATTTATAATCCACCAAAGACAAGTCCACCAGGGACACCTGTGCCGAAATGAATGAAATAATTTTTACTTCTTGCCCACCTCACTTCATGGCTCGAGGTGATTACAACTTTGCTAAAACCGTTCACCTAAAAGCATTATTTGAAATGCACATAGTAAAATGTATTTCCACAAAATACATATTAAAATACAAAAAACAGAAATTAAACATAAGGTGCAAGTTTGACATTTTTCATTAAAACTATCTGGGAAGACCTGCCAGAAGTGATAGGTCTTCACTAGTGTCTTAAATTGCAACAGCTGATCTAGCTTTCAGAACCCTTCCAGCAAGTCATTCCACAGTTTTGGGGCGGTCAATGAAAAGCACCTCTGGGTGATTCGGGAAATCACCACACATTGTTCTTGGCATCCTGGATTCTGTATCTGCATAATGCTGGCATCTCCCTATCTTCAGAACTTCCACTTAAGCCCTCCAAATATGGACTGCCTTTCCTGGGGACCCCCCCCCCCCCGCAGAGAGACACCCCCAACCAGCTGATGGGCTGCCTGGCCAATAAGGAATGAGGGGGGGGGGTGGCAGGCCAGCCTCTATACTCCACCAATCATGGACAGGAGGGAAAACTAAACTTTTTACTGTATAAAAATGGTTACACGTTCCAATATTGTTATGCTTGCACATTTTGGCATTCCTTGCTCTACATTGCATCCCTTCTGCAGATTGAAAATAAAGCCTCTATCCTTGTCTTCAGTACTAGTGAGTCTTAATCCGGGAACATTGGTGGTTAGCTGGGTTTACCAGGCACACTTAGATCTCTAAATGTTGACTTCAAGTGTATTTCCGTGGCTTAGCAGGGATTCAGACATTTGCCTCCAGAGTCATATGACCTCATCGCACTAGCAAATGAATCCACTTTTAATCTGTTTTCTGCCTCCTGCAGAATTCGGGGTATGTGATTTAGGGAGGAGCCTTTAACAGACTCACTAAACTATAAACCCCAGAATTCTGCAGGAGGCAGAAACCAGATTTAAAGTGGATTCATTATCTAGTGTGATGAAGTAGATGGCCCAGCATTCACATCACCACACCATGCATTACTTTGCAAAAATAAGTAAATTAATTGCCTTGTTATGCTATAAGTGACATGCTATAGGTAATGTTACTTGTAATGGTTTCTTCCTGGGTTCTGTTCCTACTCTTTACTACTTCTACTGCTGCTGCTACTACTACTACTACTAATAATAATATTTATTTATTTGATCAGTCATGTGACCATTTCAAAATAGAACATGAGTAAAAAACAAGGCAAAAAGGTGAGGACAGCAGCTGACCTTCTATTTATAGTCAGAATCTTATTTTCCTGGTTCTTCTTCCAGGAAATCTGCTCTTTTCTTAATAGCTTTCAGAATAAAAAGGCTTACTTTGATTATGCTGGATCTTTCCTGCCCTTGCAAGAGGGATGTCAGAATATCATTTCTGTTGGGGGACCTGCAGTTGGATAATATTGGATGTAAATATCTGTCTCGCAGTTCAGTATATGGACAGTCAATTAAGAAATGTTCAATGTCTTCCACTGTTTTTTTCTCCCCATACACAGAATCTTTCACTTCTTGGGATGTTACAGTAGCGCCTGGTTTGCACCATAATACCGAGTTGTCCAAACCTAGCCCTAGTATATATTCTTCTTAAAGGTAGTGGAAGTAGAATAGTTAGGTAGTGCTCTTAATGAATATTCCTTTTGTGGGAAGCTAAAAACCTTGTGGCTGAAGACCTACCTATGCGCTCTAGGTCCAGCTGTGCATAGACATCCCGAATGCGCCGCTTGAGCACTTGCCCTGCCCCCGGACCCAAAACACCCAGAAATTGCAAAGGCAGACTGAATCCAGCCAACTCATTATTCAGAGCCGCCATCCCCGATGAGTTCTGGTCATGCTGGACTTGATCCTCTAGACATAGGCGAGGAAGTCTACTGGGATCCATAGAGTTTACTTTTGACCAGTAATTAAACTGTCTCATTAAGATTTGAGCTTTTACTGGGAGTATTCCTAGCTCAGCCCTTACTGCTGCCATCAGCGTTGTTCTGGAAAGGCCCAGGAAGCTGCGAAGCTGCTTAACTTGGAAGACTTCGATCTTGGCCAAATTGATGTGCTCCCAAATTTCAGCCCCAAATATAAGTGTTGGCATTATTTTTGTTTTAAAGACTTCCAGGGCAGGTCTGATTGTGCCTGGGTATCTATGATGGTACAGCTTATAAATGGAACCTGCTGCTTTCGTTGCTCTTTGTATACTCACAGTATACTCTTTACCAATATATTGTAATTATTTTATATGTAATCTAATATGTTTTGTATTATATCTATTTGGCAGTTAAAAGATAAGCAGCTTAGAAATATTTCAAAATAAAGAAACATGAATTAAGTGTTCAAGTATTTTCAAGTATTTGATTTTGAAATGAGTTTATTTTCTAAATGAAAGCCTCTTTCATGTATGTTTCTACATAGGTATATTGCAATGTGACCCTGTGTCAGTTCGGGAGCAAATACACGTATTCAAGCTATTCTGCCATGAGTGCCAAAGAGTTTTTCACGATCGACTCATCTGTAATGAAGACAAACAGTATTTTTATTCAATGTTATCTGACATGGCCAGTAAGGATTCTTATATTACTAGTATATATTACAGTTATTATACAAGTGCTGTATATATACAATTAGATAACCTTTCAATTTATTTTAATATTTAGGCAAACATTTTGGTGTTTCAGTTGACCCAGATTCATTTGTGCAGAAACCGATACTGTTTGGGGACTACATAAAGGTGAATATTTGTTTTCATGCTAACTTTGATAGAAAGATGCTTATATGATTTAATTTTTATGGAATCCAGTTTGTGAACCTGAGATATAAAGATAAACTATGCAACATGATTTTAAAGGCAACTAAATTCCATAGCTTAAAGATAAAAAAATGTGGTCTTTTATAAAATATTATAAATTAAACTATTTAGCTTTAAATTCATAACATTTGAGTCGAGGAAATAAAAACATCACAGCTGGGAGTAGCTTTTATATGGGCATAGTTAGTTTGGCTCTTATTGCTGAGATTAAATAATAGTTATCTCTACCATTGTATTACAAATCCTCTAGTAACATATATTTGGCTACAAATATAACCATGGGATTTTATTACATGTACAGGAGAGAGACTTCAGCATCAGCATGAAAAAAATTATAACTCTCCATCAGATCCAAGATGAAGTCCTATGTTCCTATATTTTAAATCACACAATTTCTAGTTAAAGGAATGATGGCCCTCTCTTCCTCACTATACTGGCCCCTTTTTTTTGAAATGGTATTTATACTGACATAAAAGATTATTTCTTTTTGAAAGATGCAGTGGGTCCATCTAGAGTGACCATTTAATGCAATTTGAAGCTAGACTGTGGCAACCAGACAACACATTCCCACAAAAGTGTGCAAAAGAAAACTCTTAATGTGTATCAGTGCTCTGTGGTTTGTGTAATCACCATGTAGGCCTCAAACTGTTTGCAGGGTTTCTTGTAATTATCAGCACAACTAAAGCATTTTCTTCAGTACTGGTTTAAAACTGCATTAAATGATCAGTGTAGATGGAGCTGGTGATTATGCTCCCTCCTTTGTCAGAACCTCATATTTGGCAGAGTAGGAAAGCTGAAAAAAACAGAGGGATATGAAAAAAATAATAAAAGTGTATAGGAAATTATGCATTCCACTGAAATCCAAAATATCTGAAGTGAAAGATTTCTTCAGGGACAATTGAAATTATTTTTCTAAAATATTTGAAACAGTCATGCACTAAATCTAAAAGAGTCCCTAAAATATCAAGAAATTACATTGGTTTTAATTTCCTTTAAGGAACACAGTAGATATGGCTTTCACAAAAACAAAGAGTCTCTTTCCACCCCAAAGACTAACAAATTGCTTTTATGAATTACAGGCCATTTCATTGGTCCTCAATAAATGACACTCTTCCCTGTTTAACACTGAAGTGCCTAATCTCTTTTATTAATATAAAATTTTGAATTTTCCAAAGATATGCAAGATCTTGATTAACAGTTGTAAATAAAGTGTGAATGTTTATTTATCGTATCAGAAGCAAACCTAGGATACAGTTGTAATGTATTTAAAAAATACAAAGTTTAAAAACTTGGCATTATATTAAATTTCCTTTGACTAGTCTCTGGCCACTTGGAGTGCCTCTGGTGTTGCTATAAGGAGGTCCTCCATTGTGCATGTGGCAGGGCTCAGACTGCATTGTAGTACCTGGCCTGTGGTTTGTTCTTCTCCACACTCGCAAGTGTGAATATGAGCAGTATTGAAAACACTGATATCAGCTGAATGCAGGAATGGCCAGTCTGACCTAAGAAATTTATTAAACAAATCAATTTCCTCTGTCAAGCTCTGGAGCGAATGTGTGTAGCTGGCCAACATAACTGGCTTCACTTCTAAAGCCATGACACCTGAGCTTCTGAGTTAGTTTATCTGCGATAAGAAGTGGAGGCAACTAATCCAGCCTGGAAAAAAAGTCACAAAATTCTTGACTTCCTTGGATGTTGATACCTTTATTGAGGAAATGGAGCATTCTTAAATTTGAGTGTCGGATATTAAGGAGCGGTCATATTCAAGAATATGTTCTGATCCAAATTCAGAGGTTACAAATCAAATGAAACAGCCAACAGCTGGTCAGCAGATGGCGTGGCACAGGCATATGGGATGAACACATTGATGGGTTTTTCCTGCTCCCTTGTATTCAGATATTTCCTAGAGCCATCTTCAAGGCCTCTTAATAGATAAGCCTCGGTAAATCTGTTTGTCAGATAGGACTTGTGTTCTTTAAAGTATGTTCTGTCCAAGTTATGGATGACAAAGGAAACTGCTCTGTATCAAGGGTTTTGCTTGCCTTAGTAAAATTAACCATTCTTTTATGTAATAAGTGATATTAGTTACCATACAGTTAGTCATTGAAAAAAAAAATGATGCCCCAATAAATCTTATAAGGAGAACTATTCAGAAGAGCAGTTATTGTGTTATACGTGATTTCTGACAAGAAAAACAAGGCACATCTTATAGAATTTTTACCATTTTGAATATTCTGAAGGAATAGAACTTGTCTTAGGTTGTAAACTATTTTAATCTTAGATTGCGAACTATTGCAAACTTGGACTATATTGGTGGCTTTGCCTTGTATCTGTGTATGTGTGAGCATGAGACGGGGGAGAGAGGGAGATCGAATAAATAAAAGATTTTTTGTGAGCTTTGTTTCTTCACATTCTGTAGTTAGTATACTGTAGCTGACTTCAGAACTGTGAATCCTAAAAAGGCTGGATATGATGGCATTTCTAAACAGGTGCTTAAAGACATTGCTGATCAGTTGGCTAGTGTTTTCATTATGATTTTAATCAGTCCTTATCTCAGTCCATTATTCCATCCTGTTTGAAGGCTTCCATCATTGTTCCATTACCAAATAAGTTCCCTATTGATCCTTTTTGGGACTATAAACCAGTAGCACTCACTTCCATCATCATGAAATGCCTTGAAAAACTGTTCTACAGGCATATTATTTCTTGCCATCCATATACATTTAATAAACCTCAGTTTGCAAATTGAATCAACAGATTTATGGAGGACTCTATAGCCATCACTCTCCACACTGATCTGACTCATCTGGAACAACAGGGGAACTATGTGAACTTGCTTTTTGAAGACTTTAGTTTCATGTTTAACACAATCCATCCACATAGACTGGTGCTTCAACTTATTGATCTTGGTCTTTCATATTCAATGTGTTTTTGAACTATGGACTTCTTGTCTGGACATTCCCAGAGCTTTAGGTTAGGTAATCATATCTTTTCAGCACATATTCTCAACACTTGTATGTCACAGCCCTGTATTGAGTCATTTACTTTATACCCTTTATACATATGAATGCACTCCCATTTACAGTAGTAATATCGTTGTTAAATTTGCAGATGATACAACAGTGGTAGGGCTTATATCTGAAGGTGATGAGTCTGGATTGGCTGCTCACGTATTGCAGGGACAATAATTTGGTTCTTAACATCAATAAGACCAAGGATCTTATAGTAGATTACAGAGGAGTATATTAGAAATGTAACCTTTAGTTATAAATGGAGATTGAGTGGAGTGGGTGGCCAGTTTTCCTGGGTGCTATTGTTAAGGGGCATTTATACTGGGGCATTTATATTGTGGTGTTGGTAAAGAGGGTCCAGCAGAGCTCGTATTATCTGACACTTTTAAGGAACCAACAACTGAATGAAAAACTGCTTGTGACTTTCTATATAGCATCTCCGTATGGTTTGGCAACTGCACAGTGGCAGATAGAAAGATAGAAATTATTGGTTGCCCTCTCCTTTCTTTGTAAGAAATGTGTAAGTCCCGCTGCCTTAAGAAAGTTCAAAATATTCTTAAGGATCTATCTCACCCTGGATATTTTATTTATTTATTTATTTATTTATTTAAAATATTTTATTCCACTCCACAGCGAAGGAAACTTCTGAAGTGACTACAATATATGCAATAAAAAACAAGACAGTCTCTGCCTGAAAGGTTATATCTAAAATTATACAATGCAAAAGTAAAGGTAAATGGTGAGGGTAGAGAGAAAATTCTAGAAGTCCTACAGTAGGACTGATGAAATTGTCAAGTTTCCTAACTACTTTTCTGCTGAAACCTTTTTGGAACAATATTTGGGTTATTGGCCTTTTAGATTGGAGTCGATAAAGCTGATCGACTTTATGAAGAGCTACCTGACGTGGAAAAGATTAAAGGGGTTTTACAAGACTATCTGGATGATTACAACATAGTAAGCTCTAAGGAAGTTAAGCTGGTGTTCTTCCAAGATGCCATTGAACATGTTTCAAGGTAAATGGGTTTCTTTCCTTGAACTGAATATGAATAGTATAAATAAATTATTGGTTAATTAAAATATTGATCACATAGCAATGAACTATTAGTCTAACATGAGTTATAAATATTTACTTAAAATCACACTTTTTGTAAATAATTTCATTTATAAGTATCTGATAATAGCTATCACCACAAATGAACGCACACACTCACATTAAAACTTTATACGGTGATCCAATTCATTTGATAGAGGAATAGACACCCCCCTGTTTACAAAACACCACGTATTTTCTTGTGAATGCCATCAACTTGTACTATCCATATCTATTTCAGGTTAATGGCTTAGAATAAGTGGTTTATGTATCCAAAATGGTTTTCTTACATATCCACCACATGTGATAGAATGTACCTACTTCATCATAACATTTCCAACATTTATCAGATGTATTTTTGTACATATGGCTTAATTTTAATTACTCAAGTAAATGCAATGTTTACAAAACACATGCACCTAACATAGGGCATCATGCCAGAGTAGCACTGCTCTTAGAACATCTTTCTCAGGGAATCAAGGAGCACATAATAGTTTTGTGCGATGTGGATACCCCAATGCCCTATGGATTCTTAACCGATTTATGAAATAAATATATACGTGCTCCTTTTGAGAGGAATGTTTTATAATTTGGATTTGTTTATGCATACAAAATTTCCATTCTTCATCACTATAGGTCCAGAGGATTATAGCCATGTCTGATAAATTACCCTAAACTTGTCAAGTGTAAATATGTATGTTTATAGCTGAATAATATACAAATGTCTTTACCAATAGCCTGAGATAGGGATTTCTAGAGTGAAAGGAGCTTATTATATAAATAATGTATGAAGATACACAGCTCTCCTGATGTACTAATAGCCTTCCAAAATGTTCCACTCTGTTTGTGAACAAAGAAACTGCTAACTCTTCATAAAATTTATCTAGGAACAGGAGAAAATTTACCCCCCAAAAGTGTGACATTTGGTAATATTGATACCTTCCCAAAACATTACCAAAAAGGTATATTGTTGGCTGACTTTCCTATCCTATCCTAGCCCCCTTAACTCAGTGTTAGTTAATATGTCCGAAGTTAAGAAGTATAGTGGAAAAGCTCCTTACATTTTTTTTTAATATTAAACATTCATGTTCAATTATTCCTACAGAATTGCTCGCATGATTCGCCAAGAAAGAGGAAATGCTCTACTTGTTGGAGTTGGGGGCACAGGAAAGCAGTCTCTAACTAGACTTGCATCTCATATATGCGGATATAAATGTTTTCAAATAGAACTAAGCCGTGGTTATAATTATGATACTTTTCATGAAGACCTTAGGAAGCTATATAAAATGGCAGGAGTAGAAGACAAAGATATGGTTTTCCTTTTCACAGACACACAGGTATGAAAAACTAAGATAAAAATGCAATTCACTTTGCCGTTAAAACGTTACCTACATAGTAAAATGCTATGTGATTTATATCCCATTGTTTATGCAGCTGAAATGCTTCAGGAAAAAAGAGGCATTGGCTTTATGAAATTATTACAGTTCAAGGAAGTTGTGAGAATAATGAATGATTCTCAAGGAAGATCGATTAGCCACCTTAATGACATTTTGAAACATACTAAAACTGAAATTATGTAGGTTTATAATGTTTTTGATGGCTGCTATTATTTATTCTTGAAACTGCTATGTGACTATGTCACTGGCATGAGCAGCAGGCAGTTCATTAGGGGAAACCGCCAAGGACTTATTAGTAGTGATCAAGAAGGAAGAGGAATTCCCATACTTTCTTCTGGGTGTCAAGATGGAGTTGTAGAGTGTGAGGATACCTTTAGCAGAATGTTACTGACTGAATAGCCTCTACTTTCGACACCAGCTCTCACTGGTTGACAGCCATTTAATTTTGTACTTCGAAGGTGCTCAATTCACTATTGCTGAGTGGTGGTGACTTCCTGGACATCTAAAATAAATAGAAAATCAAGCATTGCAAAGAGGCAGTTGTGGAGAGACAAGAAAAACAAAAACCTGGTTGCATGAAACACACGGTCTTGGATGAGGCATACTAGTTGAGTGAAATGGTTGCCACTATTTATTGATCGTCGTTTACTATAACACAGAAGTTTAACAAATGATAAACTTGTTTTTTCTTGGAAATTCATGTTCACCAATCAGGCGAATGTTCATTGTAGCATTCTCATAAAGACAAGTGCATTCATTTCATTTCCTTCTAAGACCTATTTTTTCCTAGATGCTTGGACGGATTTCACAGTGTTTAAATCTTTGAAAGAACCCAAGCAAAATCCCCATCATATCCTAATCAGAGCAGAAGAGAGGCCCATTATGAAATGTGTAATCAGACTGTGCAAAGTCACACATCATCTAAGTTAATTGTGGGTGATGAAATGAATCGCATTCAGCTACAAGTGAAAGGACCGAATAGCAAGACCAACGTTTTAGGAATTAGTCATACTGAAATAAAATTATTTGTCAGAATGCTATGCAGCAATATGCCTGAATCCCTGTCACTGATTCTTTTCTGAAAAGTGGGAGTTTTGTATGTGCTTTAAGATTATGTTGCAAATTCCAGGATGCCATGGAAACATAAACTCTGAAAGGGAGATTATATAAAACTGTGACATAATATCGTTTGTTGAAAATGGACTCAATGGAAATGGAAAAAAGCAAATTCATAGGAACGTGGTTAAATTTTATTTATTTATGTCTCACCTTTCTATTAATATGGGAACCAACTAGGCTTACAATAAAAATTCCAATAAATATGGTTAAAATACATGTTACAATAGTTGAAAAACCATTAAATGCACAGTAATATTAAAATATTTAAAATAGTTTTAAATATATATAAAAAATGAAAAAATACAGCACACACAAACCTCATTGAAATGCATGTCAGCCACACACAGATGAAAAATGAAAATTGCTTTTGCAAAAAAGATGTTATCTATTTGGTTCTTTTGTTGGTGTGCAGAATTCATCATGTTCCATACTCTTATCTAGTTATTTGCAAATATGTCCCACCTCATTCAATTATATTTCCCTATCTCCACCCAGGCAAAAAACATTTTAAACACCAAAAACAAGATTTTTAAGATGAAAACATTATTGTAACAAATGTTTGTTGAGTCAAAAATCTACTTTGTCAGATGCATGGAGTATTAACAAAAGTGGCTAGGTAGCAGAATTGTAAGCAGCAATGTCAGAACGAAATGCAACACATATATCGAAGAAGAAAAACACTGAGGACAAAGCAACAGAACCATCTCTCATATTCAGATTTTTCTGATGTGCATAAATGAGATATAAACACATTGCTAGGAAGAAGAAAAATGCAGATAAAAGCAATTTCTGTTAACAGAAAAGGATTTAAGGTTGGGAGTCAGTTTGCAATCACTGCTAGGAATGTATCAGTTAAAATCACTGACACTGATCCAAAATAAAGAAAATTTTAAATAGTGAAATTTTAAGTGTATTTTTATGTAAGTGCCATCCCGTGTGGATGTCTGCAAATCAGGAAGCAGAAAAGTCAAGTTGATTCATACAATAACTGGTAAAGATGCTTTGAGCTGTACCATTTCAGAATTTTGTCTGCCAGGAGAAACGACTTCTACCCTACTGCTTTCCCAGATGCAGCCATTTTTATGCATACAGCTTTTTCTGTGTTTTTCTTTCTGTTCTGCATCTCTTGTCTAAAATAAATCATTTTCATTTGCAGTGGAATTTTTTTTCTCTGAAATCCTGTTTTGTAGAATTCCTGAACTGTCTATAGGTATTTTAAGGGATTCTGGAAAACATATACTTGGAAAACAGTGGGCTTCTGCAGCCCTCTCTAATTTTGATCTGCCCACCATAGTCCTGGTTCTGGTTATTGAGATTAATTTTGATTTATTCTAAATATATTTTTATATTTTACTGTTTTAATTGTGTAAATTAGAGTGTAATATATTTTAGTGTGTTTTTACTTGGTGGTGGGATATAAAATTAAGTTATTATTATTATTATTATTATTATTATTATTATTATAAGTTATTATTATTATTATTACTATTATTATTCAACAAATTCAGATAGCCACAATTACTATTTTTATATTTTTTTAAATGTATTTTGTAATTTAACTTCGTTAACCAGAGATCTAAAAATGGCTAATGCTAATATGAAACAAGATAATCTATACATGTCCACTTAGTAATAAAACCCATTCTGATAAATTGAATTTACTCCCTGGGAAATGTATATGTAACTACAGCCTAAATCAATAAAATGGCAAAGAATGAATACTATGAAAATAATTAAATAGTGCAGATAACACGTCATGCGAAAAAGAGCCAGTCATTTAAAACAAAACAAACTTTCAGACACAGTAGGCAACACATTTCTATTGTGCTATTGACTTCTTATTTATTTTTTGAAGAATTTATGTTCCCTTTCCTTTTAAGAGACACATAGAATGCACTGCCAGCTGTGTTTAACGCTAGGTAGGATCCCATGCACTCCAAGCAGCAAAGATGAGTTGAAAATAACTAACCGTAGTTTGGAACAAATATTTTTCTCATATATGCTAGTTAAATTTATTCTGACTATATGACTTATTTTTGACATATTTATATAATCCACAGATTGTAGTAGAGGAATTTCTAGAAGATATAAACAACATTCTAAATTCTGGAGAGGTACCCAATCTCTTTGAAAAGGATGAACTGGAATTTGTTATGGCAGCTACCCGACCTAAAGCCAAAGAAGCTGGGATAGCAGAGGGCAACAGGGATGAGGTAAAACATTGTAAATATTATTTTAAGCACATTGGTTGAATTTGGTTTTTTTAACTACGGGCAATAACATATAAATTATAGTACATAGGCGTACACGTGTTGTGCAATTATCAGCTCTCAAAAGATGAGGAAATTACTTTTGATGTTTTTGCTTCTCTCAGGCAGTATTAGAGATTAATCACAGTCTACAAAAATAGCCCATTAAGTCATCTAGACTGCTGCAGCTTGCTGTTTATAAGAGTTATTGGCTTTTAAATTATTTTTTAAAACTTAACAGTCTCATTATTTTCATGCTTTCCTCTTATCCTTGAATTACCGCTTGCAATTGCCTTTTCTTAGGTTTTTCAGTACTTTATTAATCGCGTCCGCCAGAAACTGCATATTGTTCTGTGTATGAGCCCTGTAGGAGATGCTTTCCGAGCACGATGCCGAATGTTTCCATCACTTGTGAATTGCTGCACTATTGACTGGTTTGTGCAGGTAACTAATGACATATGGAGGTAGTAAGATAACACACAGTTTTTATATATAGCATGTGACCTTCTTTGTCCAGCACCTGTTTCCTTGTCAGGTTTATAGTTATTTCTTCTATTCAGTAACATATTGTGTAGTTGTAATTTTATGTAATATAATATAATTTTGCAAATACTGAAATAGTAAGAATTTTGGTCCTTGGCTTATCTCTCTCTACAATCTAAATCTTCTGAGCAAATTTCCTCTACATCCTAGAATAAACAACATTTTTCTTTTATATGTCTACATTATAGACAGGGGGCTTTGAAGAAGGGAACTAAGGAAAAATCTTATCTCAAAAATTATCTAGTAACGACAATTAGCCAGAGGATCTAATCTAAAGTTGCTATCTTGGAAGATACCCAACATACTGTACATCTTAAAAGTAATAACATCTTCTCCCCAGGAAACAGGAAGTCAGCAGACCAAAGAGGAGAGAAAGGAAGCAACTGCATTGCATTATATCTTGACCAAATACTGTATTTCACAGCATAATATTTGCACTTCTATTTTAATACTTTCTGTCTGTTTTGGGTAGAATGTGTTATTGTTGCTGATAGATTCTGCTACGGTTTCTTTCTTGATTTCTACACAGTGAGCAGTAAATATGTTTCAAAGTTTCCTATGCTAACTAACCACTTAGCTATAAGTACATCAGTTTCTCATTTTAACAAAATCCTTCATCATTGCTGATTGGAAAAAATTAAGGTGTTAAGAGTGGAAACTAGTTCTGCTAATCAGACTATTTTGAGTACTCCTTTGAAAATTTCTCCAATTCTGCAATAGCAATCATTTTCAGAAAAGGCCCGGATGCAAAATAGTAGAGTCACTGACTATAACACAGGTAGATGATTATCTTGATCACTTTCCCTCCTTTTTCAGTGGCCCAGAGAAGCACTTCTTTCTGTATCAAGGACATTTTTGATGAACGTTGACCTTGGAAGTGACCGCATGAAAGAAAAGCTTTCTGTAATGTGTGTAGACATTCACATGAGTGTGACAGAGATGGCAGAGCAATATTATGCTGAACTCCGGCGACGCTACTATACAACACCCACTTCCTATTTAGAGTTGATCAATCTTTACCTTTCCATGCTAAGTGAGAAAAGAAAAGAACTGGTTTCAGTAGGTTGAATTTTCTTAGTTAAAGGTTTCAAATTATGTATAGAAATGTATTTTGTTCCATTCTCATGTGATTTTTTTCTGACTTTGTAGAAATAGTTTAAATATTGGCTATTTTTTCCTGTTAAGAAATGTCTTTAAATTAGACTTTTTTCTGATCCAGATCTACATTACATATATTTTGTGGGAGACACCCAAAAGCAATATATATCATTAATTTCCAGAATTATTTGAATGATGCCAAAAATTAAAGCAGTAAAAACCATATAGTTTAAATTATTTTAGGGACACCATCTGCTGAAGCAGCCAGGAAATACTTTGTCCCTTTTAAATGTTTTGAGCTACAGCTTCAACAGTCTTCAGGAATTGATGCTGTATACTCAAATATCACTTTTCATTGCCCCAAAGAAGCACTTCTTTCTGAATCAAGGACTTTTCAAAATGAATGTTGATCTTGAGAATGAGAACAATTTCAGGAAGTGGAAAGATAGTGTGTGACAATGCACATTTTCAATTGTAACTTTTTTCATAAAATCGGGAGAACATCTTGCATAACGTGCATGGAAAGTGCATGGAAAAATGCATACATTTTCAAAATGTGTAGTACTGTAGAATACTGTTGGCAAACATAACATACAATTTGCAAAATGTAGACATTTAAAGATATGAAGACATTAGACCATTTCTTTTCATTCCGTAAAAAAAAAACAAAAAAAGAATCTGCATAGAATAGGTATAGACTTGGATGTAAAAAGAACAGATTATCTGTAGAAATAGATTTGGCCTGTTTGGCCCATCCTAATCCATATCGGCTGCCTGCATAGAACATTGCTTATAACTAGATTTGGCCAGAGTACATTTGTATTTCCTTTTTGGACTTCAAATTATAAAAATGAGCAACAAATCAGTAAACAGTACCTGGGAGTGCAAGCCACTTACCTAAGCCTGAATGAGGTGCACCATGTATCACTGTCAGTTGTAACCTTCAGAATTAAGTAGGTGTGGTAGGTAAAAATAGTGTCACTTTCATGTTTCCTGTAAGAGAGTATGTACTCCCTACACAGCTTTTTTGCAAGTAGATTTTTGCAGGTAGATTTGTGCCACATAGTAAATATTGGAAATGGAAAGCGATGTTTCATTAAACAGTAATTTTTACTATTTTTCAGGCTCGAGATCGAGTGAAGAATGGCTTAACCAAACTATTAGAGACTAATGAGCTCGTTGATAAAATGAAATTAGATCTCTCAGCTTTAGAACCAGTCCTAAAGGAAAAATCGGTGGATGTTGAGGCTTTGATGGAAAAATTAGCAGTGGATCAAGAAAACGCAGATCAGGTACAAAATATTACATGTTCTTAGTTATGAAACATTTTACTATACACTTTATTAGTTTTAACAGTAAAGCTCCATGCTATGCCTTGATGCCATTCTGAGATTGTCAGATTGTCCTTTAGCACTCGACAATTCCTAAATGAAGCAATTAGCTTAAAAATGAAACATTTGTCTATCAGTCATATAGTGAGAACACCTCACTGGAACACCTCAGCAAGCAAGAGTCCAAAAGTGGCAGGCTCACACCCAGAACCTTAACCAATGGCTGATACCAAATGAGTGACTCCCCCCTGGGCACACAGAGGACTGGGCGACTTGGAAGGTGCTGAACAGACTGCGCTCTGGCACCACGAGATGCAGAGCCAACCTTCAGAAATGGGGCTACAAAGTGGAATCCTCGACATGTGAGTGTGGAGAGGAGCAAACCACTGACCACCTGCTGCAATGCAACCTGAGCTCTGCTACATGCACAATGGAGGACCTTCTTGCAGCAACACCAGAAGCACTCCAAGTGGCCAGATACTGGTCAAAGGACATCTAATCAAATACCAAACTCACAAATTTTGTATTCTGTATTTTGTATTTTTGTATTTTGTCTGCTTGTTTGCTTTGTTCTGTTAGAAATGTAATATAATTGACTGGTTGCTGATGACTCGATAAATAAATAAAATATAGTGAGAACCAAAGTGGTCAGGACAGAGATTGAGAGGTAGATTTATAGTTTGGCAAGAGATATTTGATCCCGGTGAGCTTTTCCATTGGCTGAATGTGTCGTGGACAGCTTGGTAAGTGTGGATGAGATGTTTGTTGAAGGCTCAGTTGAAGTGTGGATGAGATGTTTGTTAAAGGCTCAGCAGCTGACCTGGACTCAGTAGTACTCAGCAGCTCTCTCAGCCAAGCTCTGAAGCAACATCCATGGAAGGAGCTACTATTCAGCCTGCAGAACAAGTGCAAGCAAGTTCCTCTAATCAGGTTGAGGAAGAGTTAGCTGTTCCAGCTTTTGTGGCCTGCGAAAAGAGAGATCTCAGCTGTGCAGGTCCTTGGGACTAGCTGAGAAATGAACCAACAACAGGTAACATCTGTGGACTTAAAAATTAAGGAACTGGAGTCTGGTACCTTCTTGTTGGCAGCAGCATCAGTTCTAGAAGCTACGACCTTGGATGCTTGCTACCTCATGTTTCATGAACCCTGAACATTCCTTGGACCTCAGCTATGGATTCTGATTCAACTTTGTACTCTGGACATTCTGGTCATCAGTTTATGACCCAGGAATGGACATTCAGCTTCTCTATTCTCAGTGTCACAGATGGACAATGAAAGCGACAGCTCCCCTGGCGGCCAGAAAAAGTTAAATAGCCTCTGTGTATGTCTATATGCGTTGTATGTTTAATTGGCATTGAATGTTTGCAATATGTGTACACAGTAATCCACCCTGAGTCCCTTGTGGGGTGAGAAGGGCAGAATATAAATACTGTAAATAAATATGGAATCCTGTGGAAGTGGAGGGTACTGCATCCTGGTGATAATGGAGTTGACTAATATCATCACCCTGTTCTCCATTTTCTGTCAATCAGAGTGTTTTGGAGCAAAATGTGATTCAGGGACACTCCCAATCATAAAAGGTGCTGTATCCAACTCAGTATAGCAAATTCAGAATTCTTAATGGCATAAATATAAAAAAATGGAGAAGAGCGTACAAGGGAGATCGTCCCAAAAACACTCAATGTAGTAATTCTGTTGTAACAATATTTATTATAGGTTCGCCGCATTGTTCAGGAAGATGAAGCTATTGCAAAAGTAAAAGCGGAGGACACTCAGGCAATAGCTGATGATGCACAGCGTGATCTGGATGAGGCCCTGCCTGCTTTAGAGGCTGCCAACAGAGCTCTTGATTCTTTAGATAAAGCAGATATTTCTGAAATCAGAGTTTTCACTAAGCCACCCGATCTTGTCATGACAGTGATGGAAGCCATCTGTATTCTTCTAAATGCCAAGTAAGTAGTCGTGCCTTATTTCTGAACTTCATGTAAAATTGTTCCATTTCCAAATGTTTGTTTTCATTTAAAATGTTCAGTGTCCAGTAACCCTTAATGTTAGTTTGGTATTGAAATTCCCTCTCCATTGCAAGAGATTGCTAATAAAATGAAGCTTGCATGCAGAAGCCAGCATAGGCTTATCAATTTTCGTGTCTCTACCCTCAGATTTTATTAGGGTCGATCCAGAGGACTCCATGTTGGGGACTTTCTGCTTTTGATGTTTTGAATAATTGATCTTAATGTTAATGTATTTCTTTTAAAAAAAACCCTCTGATTTTAATGTTTTCATACGGGGGGGGGGGGGGGCTGGAATGGATTAAGAGCATGTCAATGGGAAAATTTGCTTTAGGGTAAAAGTGCTTTGAGTTAAGTGATCAGTCACAGATTGGCTTAAACTCTTAAGTCAAGGTATTACTGTAGACTACTCAGAGTAACATAAGACTGGTAAAATAACTGCTAATCTGAGATTACAGTTAGGCAGATAATAATTACAGGACTTTTACTTAGGATATCTTCTCAGTATTGGTTAGGTATAATTAAAGTATTTCTTGTTCAACTCTTATGAAAAGATCTTAGGGTAGATTACAAACAATGAAACCAATCTGAAGAATTCAAACAATTTTCAAAACTCAAAATATAGCTTGCAGTTCCAGAAGCCAAAGCCCACAGTGCCCAGGTGAACATGCAGCATATCATTTGATAATGAAATGAAGCCAATGTTGCCAAGAGGAAAGCTTTCCACAGCCACGAGGCTATGGCTGAGAAAGGCTGCATCTATGATATGTGCTTTAGCAAGAGCCTCCAGACTTAACCACTGTTTCTCGGAATGGATTAATGTATTTTATTCTATCTTTAAATATTTATTTTAATTATACATTGTTTTAAGTCACCAAATAGTTGCCTATAAGCAAAGCTGCCTTGAGTAGCCTTCAGGGTTGAGAAGGGTGGGGTATAAATATAGTAAATAAATAAATAAATAAATAAATGCTATGCTACCCCCAATATGAAAGATTGTAATTTCCAGGAATAACAGATAAGTCAAGCTGGAGATTACCTTTTTTGCCTAGTTGGATCAAGTGGAAGTTTGTGCCAAGGCTGCAGCTGGCTTGGGAGAGGGAAGTGTGACATTGCCAGGACAGGAGGAGCCTAGCAATGAAAGACAATTTGCGCCCAAATGACCTGTTTCTTCTGGGGATTGCGACTGGTGACAGTTCCCCATATTTGTCTCTTAGTCTAAGGCCATGACTAAACTAATTATTTATCAGACATTCCTCATAATCAGTTTTATCAAAGCTGATCTTAGCAAAATGAGTGGCTAGTTATCTCAAAACTCTGAAAATTATATAACAATATCTGATTTAATTCAGCTAGAATTTCAATATTAGCAACCTAGAGAACTCAGGAATGGTAGTTGTCGTAAGCTGCTGTACAAATGTTTCTGTGGATGACATGAAATGTTATAGGGGTGGCACTTAATGTTCAGTTTACATGATCACGAATCAAGAATTGAAACACAAGGCATCACAGCTCAGTTTTCTTCATAAGTTGTGCATTACCTTCTCGGGCAGCAGTAATCTAGTATTTATTACTTGAAATCTCTTCTTTTCTCTATACTGAAGTTAATTACAGGCTATAGATGTTCCTGCTAGCTCACCATATTTCATTCTAGTACTAGATAAACAAATAAATGGAAATGTCAAAAATATATGAAAGTATGCATGTTGAGAAATTACATGAGACAGATTATTTCTAATTTCCATCACTTTTAAAAAAATTTCAGGCCTGATTGGGCAACTGCAAAACAGCTTCTGGGAGACTCCACTTTCCTGAGAAGACTTTTAGAGTATGATAAAGAAAATATAAATCGCCAAGTATTGCAAAGACTTCAGAAATATATAAACAATCCTGATTTTGTGCCAGAAAAAGTAGAGAAAGTGTCAAAAGCCTGCAAGTCTATGTGTATGTGGGTGAGAGCTATGGATTTATATTCCCGAGTTGTCAAAATTGTGGAGCCAAAAAGACAGAAGCTAAATGCTGCACAGGTACTTGCTTCCCCCCCCCCCCCCAGAAATCTTTGCTATGGTGTCTATTTTATTTATTTACTTACTTCATTTATATACTGCTTTTCTCAGCCCTCAGGCGACTCAAAGCAGTTAACAACACTAAAATCCAATGCAAAAACATCACAAAATGAATATGGGACAGTTAAAAACAGTAGCATCATCAACGATTAAACATCAATATAACAATCATTATTGAACTTTAGCCCCAGATCAAATGTCTTTCATCTGAGACATTTCTTCCTTTTCTTGGATTAGTGGAGCAAACTACTTTGCTAATGGGGGACATTTTCTCTGAGAAAAACAAGGTCTGTTGGCTCTCTTTAGGGATTGCTGCACCACCTATATGAAACAGATCGGCCAACTGTTTTAATACTCTATTCCTAAACTAATGATTTGGTGAAGCCTCAGAATAAATTTTACGAGGCCTTCTGTTCCTTTTTCACTTCTTTGTTTGCTTTCTATACCAATCCTACATTATTCAGTCAAGGGGACTGGCTCTTTATGAGTAGAGGAATAAAACCATTTGGCAACTGTTCATGGGACTCACACAGCTTAATCAAGCTGATTGGGGAGAGTTGGCTTCTTTAGCAAAAAAAAAAAAAAATAGAATCTCAAAACCTCAACACCAAAAATACAGCTAAAGTAACACTATCCGTTTGGTTTCGGCAGACATTCCTCTCATGATCAGATTGTCACAGTTAGAGCTGTGGATGTCCATATGTGCACAAGTCCAAGTTGTTTTATTGATATACGGATAGCACTGGCCAACATACATTTCGGTGCCTCAAATATTGCATCCATGTCTGGGTATATTTGATCCGCTGATTCCAAAAATGGTACCAATTTTCCCCTATCAGCTCTAAATGTTGAGATACAGAACATATGCCACCCGCCAGTCTTCATCTGCTCCGCCATAGAAAATCATGATAACTATATCTAAGAAGCTAGAGCTGATACGGTCTCTCCAATGCAATTTTCCGAACCAACACCCCAAATAACCCCAAGAACAGGTCTAAAAACCAAGAACAGGAAGTTGCAAGAATAGGCACCGAAATTGTCAAGAAGTTTGTGACATATTATTGGTGCTGGCAGACAGCTGTAGTTTTATGTTTTAATGCCAGCAGGCATTTAGGGGAGGGTGAGAGGCACACTGCTGGGGAGGTTGTTGTTGGTATTCTAGGGGGATTGTGAGTTTTAAGTTAATTTTAATTGTGTCTATTTATTTTAATTTTATTTTAATTTTATATTCACACACTATTACCAAATTCTGATTTTAATTTTTTTGTATTTGCTTTATTTAAAATGGTGATTAGGTAGTATGGTTGTTAGCCACCTTGAATCCCCACGAGGAGAAAGGTGGGATATAAACAGATGATGGTGGTGTTGATGATGATGGTTAATTTGTGTTATTGCCTAAAACAGCAGGAAAAATCTAATAAGCAATGATCACCCCAGCTACTAACTCATATACTTCCGCATGGAGTAATCCTATGTGAGAAGCCAGCATAATTCTAATGATACTTAGATGAGAATGGCAGCTATCATATGCCAATGAGAACTTTGCTATGCTTAAGACAGCAGTCAAAAAAAGTTAGAAACAGAAGGACACCTCTGCTGTAGCTGCCATTGACAATCCTCTTCTTCCAAGAATGTTTATATAATTCCTTCTGAAAATAGTCGAAATGAAACCCCCACCCCATCCTCATTATTTGCTTCCTATGAGAAGGCCTGTGGTATTTTACCTAAGGCCGATGTCTATTTACTAGCTGGTAGATTCATTATTTAAAGAGTTGTGCAGGTTGGTAGTTAAAGAGCAGGATATAAATGTGTGCACCATAGGGCCAACATCCAGAGAATTCTGTTTTGAAAGTCCATGTGAAATATGTTAAATAAACAAACACAATAAACAAAGCACCCGTTGTGCTGTATAAGAAAATGTTTTCCCATAAAATGGTTGTGGAAATAAATAATACAAAGAAAAGTCATAATAAACATTGATTGTAATACTTCTTAGGCAGAACTTGATGCAACTTTGGCTACCCTTCGAGATAAACGGAAAAAATTGAAACAAGTAGAAGAACAAATACAGGAGTTACAAGACCAATACGAAAAAAGTGTAGATGAAAAAGAGAGTCTTGGTAAGTGATTGTTTAAAGTATTTCTAATTTGATTCTAGAACAATACTGCAAAGACCACATTTCCTGTATGAGGCTGATTAATCCCAAAATTCTTAGTAATTTATAATAATATAATAAATAATATTTATTTATATTTTATTATTTATTTGTAATAAATAAGTCATAAATAAGAACCCTAGATATGGCAGTAGGTTTACTAGAACAAGATGTACTTGAACGGTTTTGTTATACTTAATAGAAACTGAAAATCTGACATGCTTCTTACTGTGAAATTCCTCATCACACTTAAAGTGTACATTTTCATATAGATTGCTGTATGTTTAAGCATAAAAACAGAGGTATCTTGGAGGATTTTTAAGATGAATTGATTTATTTTTGCATTAATTTAATGAATTTAATGGTTTTCAATCAATTTCTTCATTTGCTCTGACAGAGTATAATATTAAACTCACACATATTTAAACAGTTACATAGGTTGTGGAGGTTATTACTCATATCTCAAACATTTGAACACTCAGGACCTCAGGATATATGGATAAATTTCCAATCAATATGCTATCAAGATTCCAACCTACATGAGGGATACCATTGGCTTCTTGAAAAACTACAGATTATCGACAATCTCCCTGTACTTCACCTCCAGGCAAGAAGTGCCAGGAGAAAAAGGCTATGGTGGGAGAAAGCAGTTACAGGCCAAGTCAGTTCAAGTTGTATATAGATAGCCAAGGAGTTTATTGAAATCGAATAGACATGCTGTAGCAAGATCTCTGTCATTCTAGAATTGATGAGAAACCAGCAGTCATGATAACTGAAGCCACTAGAGAAAGAAAAAGATATGTGCATGGTCAGAGGTCAAGAATCTAAATAAATTCACAAACAGGGAGCCACAAAAGCTAAGGAGAATTTATATTTGTGAACAACAAAAACTCCTAACAGTTGATGTAAGTCTAATAGTAATCCTAGTTTGAGATGCCAGGTGCTTCTTTGCTACTGTTCAGTTCCATAATGGATATGTTTCCTTAATGACCCCCAATTTAAGTTAAGGTGGGACCCATTCTAAAGTTCTTTATTTTCTGCATCAGCCACAAAAATGCTCAGATGAAGGTAAGGGGCATCATCTGGAGATAGAGGGTTTATTTTATCTACTTCCTCTACATTAGATTCCTCAGAAACTGCAGGGTGAGCTATGACAGTTCCAGAAAACATCATCATGGGTGCAAGACCATTCCACAGCAACAGGATGAACCAAAAGTCATTAAATTACCATTCTAAATGGGGCTGCAGCAACTTGGCTATAAAATTCCACAACTTTGTACTCATCTATAACTATTTCATTTTGGAAGTTATATATATATATATAATTTTATTATTTCATAACATGTTTTTTCTCAGAAAGACTGATACAGCTATTCATAACCATTGAGGTATTCCTTCAGCTGATCATGGCAGGAAACAAAATTCCAAATGCATTTAAACCATAGCCTGTCTTTGTCTCTAGTTTTTCTCCTGTCTGGACAGCTGGTTTCTCTTTCTCTATAGGCTCATGTACATGGGCACCAAAATCTGAGGTGGAAGCATTGCTGCTTTCAACTGGCCCAGGATTCTGAAATGTTTTCACACTTTACTCCCAATTTATGGCACTGGTGGGAGTGGAATCCTGGCTATCCAGTCAAACTGATCCCTATTCGGCCTCGCTGGATCGTCACCCCTACCTTTTCGATCATTTGTCATCATGGCAGTAGCCATGGAGCTCCAGGGAGCTCCTGACCAATAAAAGGTTCCTTCACTGATGTCAGCAATGGTGTCCACATGACTTGGAAAAAGGTCTCCTCATGTGACATGGGTGCCTTTGCTGACATCAGCAAGGGTGTCTGGCAATGTCAGGATCTCTTTGGAGATCCAAAACCTCTACCACTGCAACAGTAACAGATCAGATTTTGAGGTATACTGGTCGGTCTTTATTAAATATGCCTTAGAGAGCGAAAATGGAAAACAGCAGAACTTTGTTGGTCAGGAATTTTGGATATGACATTTGATTAATGGTTGATTTATAAATACAGGGTGAAGGAAAGAATATTTGATCAGGCCTTGGTGGTGGGGTTATGTGTTTGTAAAATGTTCACTGTTTTATGTTTTGTTTACACTGTAAGTTGTTATTGTATGTAAATAAAATCTTTATTTTAAAAAAATCAACAGGAAGGATAGGTGTCACCCCCCTTTCCTTGTGCCATTTAGTACAGGGAAAATGAGGTGGCAACCCTGGCCTATGTGAACAGCTGGACTGGCTCAAATCAGAACTTTCCGACTGTTCACACCAAGCCCAAAGTGTGTGACTGCTCCAGAGTTTCAGGAAAAATTAACAGATGAGTGTGAGATTCATAGAATAATCCCAGTATTTGTGAGTTTAAGACATATTTATTACTTTAGGTATGTTTTGTGTCAGGGTGATTGTTTTAGATTTATATTGGATGTAGTAATTTTAGTTTTTTTTTATATTAAGGAAAAAGGCATTTCTGTCCCACCCCCACCCCCCTCTTTATTTCTGAATAAAGATTAACTTTCAAAGCCATTAGACTAAACATAATTACCTTGGAAAAAGCAAAAATAAACTGTTAAGAACATTTTTAAAAAAATTAAAAATGGAAAGCAATTGGTTTAAAATCATCATCACCTCAGTGGGAGAAGGTGAGATTGGTTATTTAAGCTCAGTCACACCTTTTGATTGCCATATTGAACCAGCGGACTCTGGACAAGTGAAGGGTAGATACTAAAGAGTTCTCAGTCACTCAAAGAGTACATCTTCAATTGCAGAAGCATGTATTGGAGTGACAGCCAGAGTGTAGGTAGTAAAGTGTCAGGAAATACTAGAGGGAAAAACGATTCTCTTTAAACTCAAGCTTCATGGCAGATTTTTTTTTTTACTTACTTACTTGGCTGTGATGATCTCCCAGACCCAGACTAAATTCAGGCTCACAGTTCAATTAATGCCTTGTCAATAGTTAAATGACACAAATGAGCAAAAAAACTGATAATATCTCTGCAATAAAAACATAATTAAAGAATTAATTAATACAGAATTATTCAATGATTCAAATATATCAACTACAATGCATTTGAAATGAAATAATTAGTTTAATGACATTGATATCTCAATCTTCACTACAATTAATTTTAGAAATGATGACAATGCATATTTAATGAATTTAGAATATCAGGGAGCAGGTGAAAAGTCTGATGGGCAGGAAGTTTGTTAAGAGCAGCTGTTAATAGAACAGACTTGGGAAACTAATTAACATTCACAGAGAAATAAAGAAAATGTATAATAAAACCATGTCCCCAGGTTTTTTTTTTTAGACAAAGCTAATGCTTCTGAGAATGAGAGGTTGATGCCTACTGTGAATCATCATTCTAGGAAAGTTGGAGAAGGAAATCATCCCAGTCTTTGTGAGTGGGGTGATTTCTGTCTTTTTAGTTTTTCATACGCACACACATACTTTCCTCTGACACTTTCAGTGAATACCATAATTCTTATAATAAAAACGTACAAAGTGATGTTGTAACAAAACTGAAGGGGGTAAAAAGGTAGGCAAAGTAATATCCCAGTGGCTGTGGGTTGCTCCTTCAGCCTTTCTGTAATAATAATTTATGACAGGTAGCAACCTCTAATTCAAATTAATATCACTTCTGTGGACACTTGCAAGGCATCACAGTATTCAAACATTTATAAGGAACAATGCTACCTTGGCCCCGCACACAGAAATCTCTTCTTCTAACATTGATAACATCTGTGATGGAATCCATATGCATGTTGACCCCACAGTTCCGATCCTAGGGCTCTTATCTCTTATTTTGCCCCCTAACTCTCAGATTAATCTCTGTATCTGTTACACAGTCCATAAGGTGACTGCAATCCAAAACAAGTGGCTACATTGATCAGTGGATTCTATGTGGGAAAGCATGGCAGTTCTCTCTCTAAGTTGTTAAATGAAAACAGAGACAGCCATAAAAACAAAAGCAATAAAGATTTATTATAACAATTATGTTAAACATGAACTTCTTGAACACTTTCCATATATCCAGGGTCTCAGATTTCAACAATTCCCCTTTTAGTCAGCCTTCATTCTATTTTTGACTGCCCTAACTCTATTCCATCCCTGTTCTGCCTCATCTTTACAGATAAACCTCTGGTTTTAATATTTATCCACTCATAAACTGCCTCCCCAATTCCGTAAGTTGTGATTGATTGGCTCTTACCAGTTTTGTCTAGCTCCCCCCTCCCATAGCATCTTTATAATTTTGTCTCAAGTAAAGGAATTATTTGAGAAATTCCAACATAATTTCAGCAATGTTCAACTTACTATCAAGTTCATTTTTTGAACCAATAAACAATGAACTTCTAAAGAAGTGGGGGGGGGGGGAATAAAATTAACATGAAAATTCTGGTATCCGGGGATAATTTTCTATAACATGGATCATAACCAGAAAATGATAGAACACCACAAGTTGCTATCTACAACTCACAGGTGTAACTCAGAACATGCAAATTCATAACCAATGAGCCACACCAATTTAGAGAATAATACTTTCCCCTCACAAGCTTTACCTGCTAACAGATAGCCCCTAACCTTAAAGAATAGCTAATTTACAACTGTATATAGCTAAGATAGGTATAAGGGGACAAGACCCTGATATCAACCCAAATGCCAACTCTGACTCAACATCCAGTTCAGGTGCAATATAAAATAACCTCATAATATAATCCACAATATCAGAGTTACATTTATTTGCTCAACCTCCAAGGTGATATATGGCATCTTCTACCCTTTTTCATCTTACATCAGAACATCTCTACACAAGGGAATGAATAGATGCACATTTGATATTAGAAATAACAGTACATGTGACAGTCCCCCAACACACTTAGGCACTGACCTTCAAACAGCTCTACTTAAAAATCAAAGGAAATTTGAAAAGATAACAATTGATTTGGGATATATTCAGAGATTCCAATCAGCAGAGCTGTGAATATTGATTTCTTGGTATGCTACATATGTGTATTAATGTGTTGGTTCTCAACTAAGCTACATATGTAACAAAAAGGTACTCAAAAAAGTTTTGTCCTGTATGGGGAAGTATTTGTAAGTAAGCCGAATGTATTGATTTAACACTTCAAGACAAACAGGACATCAGCTTGCCAGATCTGTTTCATCTTACACAACTTTTTGAAAATTGATAGCCATTTTTCAGATTTCTACATCCCTTAACATTCAGATCCTACTACTCCAACTATATAACTGATTTAATATTGTACTCCATCAGTGCATCTGAGACAGGAGACCTAAATCCATGGAAGCTCATCTCTATATAAATAAAAATGTAATGTTCGTTTGTGGGATTAACAGAACTCAAAAACCACTGGACAAATTGACACCAAATTTGGACACAAGACACCTAACAACCCAATGTATGTCCTTCACTCAAAAAAATGACTTTGTCATTTGGGAGTTGTAGTTGCTGGGATCTACAGTTCACCTACAATCAAAGAGCATTCTGAACTCCACCAACGATGGAATTGAACCAAACTTGGCACACAGTTCTCCCATGATCAACAGAAAATACTGGAAGGGTTTGGTGGGCAATGTCCTTTGGTTTTGGAGTTGTAGTTCACCTACATCCAGAGATCACTGTGGACTCAAACAATGATGGATCTGGACCAAATTCTACACGAATACTCAGTATGCCCAAATGTGAACACTGGTGGAGTTTGGGGAAAATAGAATCTTGACCTTTGGGAGTTGTAGTTGCTGGGATTTATAGTTCACCTACAATCGCAGAGCATTCTGAACCCCACCAACGATAGAATTGGGCCAAACCTCCCACACAGAACCCCCATGTGGGCCACAGCAATGCGTGGCAGGGGATGGCTAGTGAAAAAATGAAATAGTTCTAGAGTTGCTGATAGGTTCCATTCCACTATGTTCCACTTACCCTCCCCCCCACTCCCAGTGCAGCTTTAATGGAGTCTGCTACTCATGCTCTGTATAGATCAGGTGACCTTTTCCACCTCTATCTCTGCCTTTTGTATATAGGTTATTCCACAACTAGGTATTTAATGCCCTCCTATACATCATCCAAAAAAGTAGACACTCTGGCACAATTTATGCTTTTGCTATCAGAAGTTATCTAGAGGATTCCAGAAATTACCGAAGCTATCGGGGACATATTAAAGATTCAAACTCTGAATAGAGTGAGGGAATGTAACTTTGAGGGGGGTATCTCATGAACCAATATAGCAGTGGCCTTTGTATGTCTTTATATATCTATCTCTCTATTCATTTGCTGTAGTCAGATTTCGTAAGATAAATCCACTATGAAAAGTTGCAGTATGCATGTTTTTGCTTGACTTGTTTATAACTCTAGCCATGGAATCTTTTATTAACTAAAAAGAGGCAAAAGCGGGCTTAATGAAAATGAATTATTGTTTTTAAACAAATAATTACTACAGTCTAGTAATGTTATCACTTTTTAGCAAGGACCATGGCACTGACTCAAGCCCGTCTTACTCGAGCCGGAAGACTTACAGCTGCATTAGGGGATGAACAGGTCCGGTGGGAAGAGAGTATTTTGAATTTTGAGGCAGAGATTCCAAACATCATTGGAAACGTGTTCATAGCTTCAGCTTGCGTGGCCTATTATGGAGCTTTTACAGCACATTATAGACAGCTGGTGAGTTTGAAAAAAACATGTTTCTCTGTGCTATGCATTTTATCTATGAGCATTTGGATTTTATGCCATTGTAACAATGGTATACTACAATAGATAGTCGATTATCTGGCACCCATGGGTAGATGCCAACTAAATGTAATTTCTGGTTGCTTGAGAGTTACAATTGAAATAGATGTGACTTTCAAAACGAAGAAAGAAAACATGAAAACGCTTGTGGGATTTGGTAGTAATCAGAATATGAAGTAGAAATAGAGAACCTATATAATCATAATAGCGAGAAGATGACTTGGAAAGGACTATGGTAATGCTGAATGGACTTACGGATTTTAGAACTCTGTGAATGTTGGCCACTAGATTGGTTTTTAATTGTTATTGTTTTAATTGATTGTTTTAACTACTGGGGTTATTGCTGTTATGTAATTTATCTGTTGAATTGTTGGCATCGAATTGTGCCAGTTGTAAGCCGCCCTGAGTCCCCCCTTGGGGGTTGAGAAGGGCAAGGTAGAAGTGCCCGAAAAGAAATAAAATAAATAAATATGTTATCCATCTAAATGCCTTTGGATCAGAAGGCAGGAGTTCAATTTAATTGTTTTTTTGTTTTATATGTAGGGAAGGAAGTATAGGTCTAGTAATAAAATAAAATAATTCTGGTTTCTCCTCAGATCGTATAAATCTTTCGTCTTTTACTTCTTTTATCCCAGTTAATAGATTGCTGGATCAAACAGTGCCAGGATCTAGAAATTCCTATTAGTTCTGAATTCAGTCTTATAAATATTTTGGGAGATCCCTATGAAATTCGACAATGGAATACTGATGGATTACCACGTGACTATGTTTCCACTGAGAATGGTATTCTTGTGACACGAGGGCGACGCTGGCCGCTCATGATTGACCCCCAAGATCAGGTAAAAATGGATTTCAAAGACTTGTGCTTTATTTAGTTTTTAATCAATTATTTACAGAAGTCATGCAAGTATGCCACAATTATTACATAGTGTTTTTCAGAAAATGTGAGTCTTGCGTGTAAGTAAGGAATTGTAAATCAGAAAGAAGACAGGCTCTTTGGATGGTGAAATCGAAGTGTGTGGGTTCAGAATCTTAAAATAAAATAAGAAAAGTTTTCAGACATTCAAAATAAACTCTACAGAGGAACAGAGGTTTTGTTTACTATGTTATGATAAGATTTGATATTCACTATCATTCCTCACTGTAACTGACTTTGATGCCCAGGCAAACCGCTGGATAAGAAACAAAGAAACAAGAAATGGTTTGAAAATAATTAAGCTTACTGACACTGGTTTTCTGCGCACTTTGGAGAATTCTATTCGTTTGGGCTTGCCTGTACTTCTCGAAGAGGTTAGTATTTACTTTTATATTTGTTATCCTTTCATATATAATTGTTTGACATGGTGCCCATGCTCTGTTTGCCTGCCTAAAGCATTTCCAGACATTTTCCTTTTGTTGTTCTTTATGGTCTCTGTCATTCAGATGTGTGGGTTTTGTTAGAGCTGAACAAAGTATTTGAGCAGGAATCCCAGTGCATATATTCAAGGAGTTTCTGCCATTCCCCCCAGTGTGTTTTCATCCATCTCTGATTTGCATGATGTAAACAGAGATAGAAGAATTCTTCATTCACGTAAAAATCCTTAGGACTGGCAGCTGAGTTACAGAAGAAAGCAGGAAGCTGATTTAGCCTCTTCCCATCTATGTTGTCCTTTGTAGGAGCTGACTGCTGCTTTTGCCTCAATTTGAATTCTTTGGCGAAAAAAACTTGTTAAAAATTCTATTCCTCTATAAATTCTCTGCATAATCCAGAATAACTATGAAGAGCCCTAGTCTAGTTCTGCTTCCAATTCTACATGCAGACATAGGATCTGGGACAGAACTAGCATTTAAAGGGTCTTGACTTAAGCCTTGCCAGATTCAGGTCAGAGAGCTTCCAAACTATTTTCAGGGTTCGGGAATGAGTTATACTTTTAGCTAGTTTATGGACTGCACTGTTTGCTGAACCCTTTAATAATAATAATAATAATAATAATAATAATAATAATAATAATACTTTATTTATACCCCGCTCCATATCCCCCAGGTGGACTCGGTGCGGCTTACATGAGGCCACACCCATCAATGCAATATATACATCGTAATACAAAAACATAACAATAGCAGAAAATAAAATACATAAAATGCAAAGAAATATCATAAACGACACAAAAAATATAAAACATCCAATTTAAAAACAGAGTATTTCTCTGGGCAGGGCCGCATTCAAGGCTAAAATTTTAAAAACTCTGGGAGATAGGACAATGCAAATCATCAGGATGAGGATCCGAGAATGGGGGAGGATTCAATTGCATGAACCATAAATAAAGTGCTTCTAAGGATGTTTAGTGCAAAGTTTGGTCAGGGAGTTTCTTACATTCAATCACTGAAGGCACCTTGGAATACCCAGGTTTTCAGGTTCCTTCTGAAGATTGCTAGCGTGTGGGGTTCAGGACTTCAGATTTATTTTGTTTTTCATGAAAAGTAGTAAAACTAAGATTACCCAGGAGGAGGAAAAATAGAAAGAAATAAAGTTATGAACAAATGGTAGGAACTGATCACAAAATATTCTTTCCACTCTATTTCCCAAAATATAATCCAAAATCCTTTTTACTTTAAAAAGCATAAGACTATTTTGAATGCTCCTCAATGAAGAGGAATCTTCTCAAATTAGAGTAATAAAAACAATAACAGGATAATCTTTTAAATTGGTATCTAGTTCCTGTATTTTACTGCATCAGTCTAAAAAATAGTTAGCTGCCTGTTCTAAATGGGGTTCCACTCTAGATGATCCTGAATCCATCTGTATCACTATATACTTAGTTAGTCTTAGAAGAGGCCCAGAATCCTTTTTCGCAGACTAGCCCACACTGTGAAATTCCCTTCCCAAGGAAGTTACAAGGCACCTTACTTGCTGTATATAAAATATTTCTCTAGATTTTGCTGGTGTGCCATTTGCCACAATCATACACATGAGTAGCTTGGTCCAGACACTGATAATCTCAGCATTGGGCAATTGCAGTATGTGGTTGGTTCAGTTGGAGGCAAGATATAGGGATGGTAGAAGAAAGAACAGAATTAGTAGTATGGAGAGAGTGTGTGTTAAAGGAAATGGCAAATGAAAGGTTCATTTGGGAGATAAAAAAAAATGTGGTAATACCATGTGATTTCACTTATGTTTAGCTTTGTGAACTTGTTAAATTCCGAAGACATATAGGATTAGATTGAACAGTAGAGTTTTGCAAGTGCAAGGTACCTTCCATTCACAGAATGGCTATTTTATGCATTGCAGCAGTGCATAAGAAGAAAATGTTTTTCCATCTGTACTGCATGAAAACTGCACAAGAGCCTGTATATTATCAAATATTTTTTAAGATAAAATAATGCATACAATACACAAACATGTGTACATATGTACGTGGAATATTACTAGCAGCTATTTTCATATTTCTTTGCATCCAAGCCATAGGCCCATTAGCATAAAAACAAAATAAATATCCACCCCAATTTAATGAGCAGGTGAAGCACAGGAGAATAGTAGTCCAGAATTTAATAGCTTAAATGTATTTGTTTGTATAGGTGTACACATTTTAAATCGGTTATTCGTACTAGTCATAATATGTTCCTACTATCTCTTTTCTACATCTAAATAGCTTAAAGAAACACTTGAACCGGCTCTAGAACCCATTCTTTTGAAGCAGACGTTTATTTCTGGTGGAAGACTGCTCATTCGCCTTGGTGATTCTGATATAGATTATGACAGGAACTTCAAGTTCTACATGACTACAAAATTGCCAAATCCACACTACTTGCCTGAGGTATAATAAAAACCTTAATGATATCTTCATATGTAGTCAGATCAGTTATAAATTCAAGATCAGAACTTACATACATTTATATAGATTTAACTCAAACGGGTTTAAGAGATGTACATAGTATTGACTGCAGGAGTTTTAAGGAAGGTATGTTCACTGTATCCCCATCAAAATTAAATTAAGCTCACATGTGGATTTCTTTTATCTCTGTTTCATGTTTTAAAAATAGTTTCTATATTCCTGAAATAGTGTTGATTTTGTATTTGCTGGAGAACAGAACTTAACAAGATCAAAGTTTTTAAAAAGGTGAAAGCAAATTAGGGGCTGTTTTTTTTTACCCAAAACAAACAAAATGGGGAAAAATGTGAAACCATGCCCATTGTAAGCTGTAAACAACGCAGAAAGAGCTGCAGACTCATACAAAAAATGGAACCACTACGTGCACATGAGAAGTTAGGCCCTATCTAACAGTAAATGTTGATGTTGTGAAAATGGTGAACTGGAGAGGAGAACACACAAGACCACTTAGGGAGTATCCACATAGCGCCCAAAATGTGAGAGCTCTCACACTTTAACTTGAGGCATCCAAACGATGTCTCAGATAAAAGCAAATTAATTCAAGACAAACCAGAAATCCTCCTTTGTCCTGAATTAATTTGACACCTGGAAAAATCTGGATCTTTCATAAGATCTGTGTCTTTCCAGGTGTGAATCCTGTGTGGATTGGGTCTGGGGATCATGTCATGCGACTTCTGGGTACAATCCGTATAGCTGTCTCAGGATTTCTGGGATCCTGGAGCCTGGAAAACACAAAGCAACATTCACCCCCTCCCAACTTCTCCCCTCCCCCCCGGGCTAAAAAGTTAAAAAAAATTACTTATCTGGCTGCCATTACCTTGCTGGCGGAGCTCTCATAGTTCAGTAGAAGCGAGGGGAGGAGGAAAATCACTCCTCACCCCTCTTCTCATGGTGCATCATTTCTACATGCCAGGAGAGCTTTGCAGGCATGGTAATGGTGGCCAAGTAAGTAATTTTTACTTTTTTATCCCTTTATGGGAGGGCTTCTTTCATGTCCGGATGCCCTCCTGGAAGGTCTGGCAGGGCATCTAGACATCCACTCCCTCCAAAAAAGTGTGGGTTTTGGGAGGAGGTATATGGACTCTAATCCATGCCCAATCGGGTTTCTTAAACCCGATTGGGTGTGGATTAAAGACCTGAGTACAGCCGACCTCACTGAGGCCCTTTCTACACTGTTATATAAAATCCAGATTTCCTGCTTTCAACTGGATTAAATGGCAGTGTAGACTCATATAATCTGGTTCAAAGCAGATAATGTGGATTATCTGCTTTAATAATCTATATTATATGACAGTGTAGAATTGACCTGAGTTTCTTAGATGAGAAGGAATTTGTAAATATCTTTCCAACACTCAAATCCTCACACTTGATATTACTTATCCAAGAGAAGGATAAATCGTACATTATATGCTGTAGGTGAATGAAAATGCTGATAGCAGCAGCACTAGAACATTCTTTCAATTCTTTCCTCTTTCTAATGGGAATCAAGGCTTTTCTTGTTGTGTACATTTCACTGCCTCTGATACTGCCAGTGAAAGAATATAATTTGGAATAGAACAAAGAAACAGGCAGGCTAATGACATAGGATTAGATTGAACAGGATAGTTTTGCAAGTCAAGATACCTCAACTCACAGAGGTATCTTGACTCACAGAGGTATCTTGACTTGCAGAATGGGTAAAGTTAGACCATGAGACAAAATGTTGTTGATGACAACTTATGTTGGGGATGTGATGGCATTGAGAACACTCACATGGCAGATAACTGCTCTTGTTATCTCTGACACTGAAGCTCAGCACGAATGGCTGGGGATGGCAATACATGGAATGAAGGTATCACTTCATGCTATGCTGAAGAAAAGGTTCCCAACCTTCTGGGACCCACAGAGATCTTGCAGAAGGGTTCACAATACAAGGTTCCCTCTCAGGCAATCCAGATGCTGGGGCCAGGTGGGCACAAGTCTGCTGACTGAATTAGGAAGGGGCCTGGGAATGGACTTCAGAGGTTCCCTTTTTGCATGGTAAAAGAACAAAGAAGGACATCGGAAATCCCTGTGAATAATATGCAATGCTCCCAGCCATACAGACAACAGAAAAGGCTCCTGGCACAAAGACACTGGAGGTTATTGAAGGTGTCAGAGATTGTACATAACTCTTCATATATTATAACATGGGGTGATGGAGGTTACATACTTGATTCTGTGACCTTGTAAACTGATTAATAAAGGTAAGTGTTTTCACTGGAGCGACTTCTAAGAATCCTACAGAATAATGGAAGGGGTTTGTGAGTGCTCCCTCTGTGGAGATACTTTTTTAGAATTAATGAGCAACATAACTGCAGTTGAAACTAGTAAGGGTGTTGTCAGTACTTCTGAACATCGGGCGCCATCAAATTACATTAGCTTTGCTGATTTGGCAATGAGCTGAGAAACATGAGCAGCTGTTAACTTGGCTGTTCCACCGAGTGCAGGTGTATTTTAAAGCAGTCTTACAAATATTTGCACTACCTTTCTTTCTTTCTTTCTGTCTGTCTATCTCTCTCTCTCTCTCTCTCTCTGTGTGTGTGTGTGTATAGATAGATAGATAGATAGATAGATAGATAGATTTAGCTGTCCCCTGCCACACATTGCTGTGGCCCAGTCTGGTGATCTGGAAAATAAAGTAATGAGAAAGTGTTGGTTTCTAATACAGGGTTAGTCAAAATGCATAGGCCAATAAACCATTCAATTGAATGGCTTGTTGGCCTATGCATTTTGACTAACCCTGTATATGTAATTTCTTTATGTTTGCGGGTAAACAGTATTTCTTGTTGTTTCTTTGTCAGTGTTGATGTAAAGATTGTCTGGTTTGCCTACTCTGGAACATGCAACATATAATTGTCCTTCTTTAAGGGTCCCTTTCAAATCTATGATACTATATCTGTCATATACATATATATGTGTTTGTGTGAATCATATATATATCTATGGCTGGATGGCTCTTTGTCAGGAGGGCTTTGATTACGTTTTCTTGCCCTGGTGAAAGGAGTTGGACTGGATGGTCTTAAGGCAGCATTTCTCAACCTGGGGATCAGGACCCCCCAGGGGGGTTGCAAGGGGGTGTTAGAAGGGTCACCAAAGACCACCAGAAAACACAGGATTTTCTGTTGGTCATGGGGGGTTCTGTGTGGGAAGTTTGCCTAATTCTATCATTGGTGGAGTTCAGAATTCTCTTTGGCTGTAGGTGAACTATAAATCCCAATAACTACAACTCCCAAATGTCAAGGTCTATTTCTTCCAAACTCCACCTGTGTTCATATTTGGGCATATGGAGTATTCGTGCCAAGTTTGGTATAGATCCTATATTGTTTGAGTCCACAGTACTCTCTGAATGTAGGTGAACTACAACTCCAAAACTCAAGGTCAATGCCCATCAAACCCTTCTAGTGATTTCTGTTGGTCATGGGAGTCCTGTGTGCCAAGTTTGATTCAGTTCCATCATTGGTGGAGTTCAGAATGCGCTGGATGAATTGCTGCCAATTTTGAATTATGATGTCACTCAAAACGAACTGTGTGTGTGTGTGTTTGTTTGTTTAGTCTTGTTGCTGAAAACCAGGACCTAAATCCAGTTACTTATCCTGAAATAAAATGATATCAAAATTCTTCAAATATGCCAACTAAAGCAGACCCATTGAATCAAATAATGGTTGTCATCGGTATTCTGAAGCAAATTCAATAGATCTGCTAGAATTGGATTTAGACCAAGTAATTTTATTTTACAGTGAATAATATGTATCTTTAAAAGTTTTAAATCCCTTGTCTGTTATTATTTAAGTGAGACTTCTCCGAAAAGACTTTTATTTCCAGTTTTACTATTTTTGTTTTTAAAAATAGTAAAATAAAATTCCATTCTCTTCTTTAAGAAATTTATAGTACAGCTCCTCTTGAATTACTCTACATTCATACATGAATGTAAAACTACTTTTTCTTACAAAATGTAAGTTGGTATTTAAACCTTGTTTTTCTTGTGTTTGTCCTGTAGGTGTGTATCAAAGTTACAATAATCAATTTCACTGTTACTAGATCTGGCCTGGAAGACCAACTTCTAAGGTATTGACGCTGCTTTTCATTTCATTACTTCAAAATATGTAACACTCCTATTTTCTTAAAATATATATAGCAGGTGTAAGACCCATTCTTCGGTACAGCTGTTTCTAATATCTGGATTTATGAAGGTTCTTACATGAAATTCTTACAATGAGTTGTCACATCTTGAATAATCTAATCTTTAGTTTCTTTAGTCTTGTTTACTGCGACTATACATGCTTCACTTTTGAGTGGGCCTCGTGGATTTGCTAATGTTTCTATTTTGAGTATATTAACATAATGTCAAAATAGGATGGAAAATACATGCATGGATCCCTCAAATCTCTGGGATGCTGTTGGAATAGAATGGGGAAAGTCCATATTCTAAAGTTACTTGGTAATATTCTGGAAATCGTGTATTCCAGACATTTTTGGAAATGATAAAATAACATTTAGCAATGTTGCTACAGTATAAAGTTTTTCATTGATATGCACTACAGGGCAAGAGTCCCTAGTGTTTTGAGGCACAGCTGTGTGTCATGACAGTGTTGCCAAGTGTGCTACCAGAAACAAAGTACTTAAATAACAAAGCATTCAACCATTCAGTACCAGGGGCACTGTTTATTACATCTCTGTATCCAATATTCTACTCTGTTTTACTGTAAAAAAAATTCTAATGCAAGGGATGAAAATGCGTTATCCTTCAGACATTTTGAGATTGCAATCCTCAGCAGCTCTAGCTGATATAGTCAGTGGTGAAAAGTGCTAGGTGTGCTTAGTCTAATAACGTTTTCATGATTTCGACTCCTCATCTAATCTGCAGTAGAGAAAGTAACCCTCCCATCTGAATGCATCAGGTAAAATAGTTTTAGTCATTTCTTGCTCCTACAGTAGGATATGAAACAAGATATCTAGAAAGTGAAGAGCTGGACATCACCTCTTTGTTGAGTTGTGCTACAATTGACAAGTGGATGATATTGAAATAGGTTCTAATTATATAATGTTTAAGAGAAAATCAAATACCACCTCCACCCCAGGATTCCTGGCCCCCATCATTTTTTATCTCTTCACCTGGCACCCTGAATCTTAAACCTTGAACATTAAAATGTTTTGTGCTCAGAGAAAGATGGGACGAGAGGACAGTCAGGCAAAAAAACACCATCTGATACTTGCATCAGGCTTACATTTTGTCGTCAAGGAGAGAACAGGAGAAAAAAAAATCTACTCTTGTTTCCCTCCTGAACCCAGATCCTGATTACTTAACAAAGATTGCTGGGAAAAATTTATTGAAGTTATTAGAAAGAACAGTATAGAGGTCCATATTCAGGAGATATAACAAAGTGTCAAAGGCTGGTGTCTAGAGAAAAACTAGACAGCATTCGATGGAATACATAAGAAATGAAGAGCTGTTAACACAATCGGAAGCAACCTGGAAGTAATTTAGAACTTCTACATTTTTGGAACTATGCTATTTTTTTTCTTTTTTTGTTTGTTTCTTTTCTTTATTTTGATCTTCACTCTTTTCCTTTTCCTACTTTTCTTTCATATATTGTTCCCACATTTTTGCTGTAAACCTATTGTGATTTTAATCAATTAATTCCTTCAGTCTCCAATCTTCTGGAGACAAAGTATTTTCAATAAAAATAGTTATTAATTTTTTTTAAAAAAATTGCTGTGCAGTTAGCTTTGTGTGAAATGGATAAATCACATGCTGTGGCTGGTTGCTGTTGCTGCTGCTGCAATTTATCATCAAGCTGGCTTCAGCTTATGATGACACTGTAAATGAAGCTCCCCAAGAGCCGAAGTCAGGATCAAAAAGTCTGGAAAACTCAGCGGTGGGGCTTCTTTGCTAGAATCAATCCACCTGTAATGGGGTCTTCAACTTGTCCTACTGTTTTCCACTGTTCTTAGCATTATTATCTTTTCCCAAGAGAATTGTCCTCTCATAATATGTCCAAAGTATGGAAGCCTCAGTTTAGTCATTTTGGCTTTTAATGATAGTTCAGCCTTATTTTGTCCTCTCCCCCCCCCCCCCAGTTTATTTGTCTGTTTTTGACAGTCTATAGTATCCATAGAACTCTTCTCCAAAAGCATATTTTTAATGAGCTGCTTCTCTTTTTGATTGTTCAGATTTCACAATCATATAGGTAAATCGGAAATATCATGGCAAGGAAGATTTGGACTGTGATATTTAATGATATTTCTTTTTTCTTGAGTATATTGAATCCAATTTTGCTTACAAGGAAGATCACTGCAGTAATCCTAGAGTTCTCTTTCTTGGGAATTGGAAGGTATATTACACATTTACAGGTTGTGGAGCATTGTTTTGTCTTCCAAATTTATTGGTATATTTTTGTTAGAATTTCAATAGTTTCTCTGTAGCTTGAAGCAGCTATGTTGATGGACTATCTTTTCTTGGACCTTTATTTTCCCAAAAAACTTCCTCCTTGAAGAAATTTATCATTTTATGCAATTTTTTCAGCATAGTGCTTTCATTATCCATTCATTTTGTCAAATCAAATCATTTATTTCTGTCATTGACCAGCACAGGAAATAGACTCACATTTTCATACAAACTTCATTTTGTCATGGCAATATATTATATTGTACCCTGTTGATCATACAGTAGCCATACTCTGGGTATGAATTTTCCTTTGATGTCTTAGGCCCCTTCTACACGGCCATATAATCATATCTGCTTTGGATTGTGTGAGTCTACATTGCCATATAACCCAGTTCAAGCAGATAATCTGGATTTTATATGGCAGTATAGGAGGGCCTTAGATCAATGCAAAAATTTATTACAGCCACTGATTAGAACAAAGCAGGGCACAAGTGCCCTGGGAAAGAGAAACACAATTCCCTAATGAAGCACTTATTAAAAAAAAGATTAGAAAACAGTTTAAAATCATGGTTTAAAAACACAGATTAATGTAACAGGTATGAAACTGGGGGGGGGGGGAGAGAGACTGATTGGAGGGGTCAAAGCACTGGGGGGGGCACTGGAGGGGGTGGGAGGGGCACATTACAAGTCTAGTAGCATTTCATCTGTAACAGGTTGCTCTAACTACATTCCCGATAGGGTGTTGTCTTGCGGGATTGATCATCATCCATCTGATTATAAGTGTTGCAGTGCAAAACGTAGCAACACTGTAAGTTATTGTAGTACTAGAATCAGAAAGTAGCAGGATGAAGTAATATTTTTCAGTGTGCCCTGGATATTTTAGAAGCTATAGTGTAATAAGATTAATTCTAAGGTATCTCTAGAACATGCATTGAAGAAGCATGCACTCAGTTGTTTCTGTGTGTCTGGACTCACAGGGGCATAATCTCTTCTTGAAGAGGGTCTTCCAGTATCTTCTCTCCAATACAGAAGATGGTAGGGCATGGCATCTTGCTTTAGATCTTCTGAAAGAGATCCTTTGTTCAGATCCTTTGTCTTATATCTTTGTGTTAATTATTATAAGAGTTCTCTTTATGCTACACACAAGTCACTGAGCATCTTCATTCAGAATTCTGACCTTGTTTACTCACCTTTTACTTTTGTTTCTTGCCTGTCATGAACTGTTTCAAGAGTTCCATTCAATGACACCTTCTTCAGATATAGATGTATAGATACTACCTTTCCATATTCTTCCCTAACAATGCCCCTGACTTTGATATTTAGGTTCTCTGTCAATTTACTTAGTATTGCAGATCTTTTCTTTAAGAGCCGTAGCAAACTACTGGAAGCGAGAGCAAGCTTGTGCTCGAGCTCGCTCCGAAGCCCTGCCTTTTTCCCCCCAAGGCTGCTCTCTCTCTTGCTAGTGTGCTTGTTTTCCCTTGCTAGGGAAGCGATGCGAGTGTACTCTCGCAGTTGGCAGAATTCAACTGTGAGCGTACGCTCGCATCCCTGCCCTCTGCAATGGAAAACAGGCATGCTAGCAAGAGAGAGAGCAGCCTCGGGGGGGGGGGGAAAGGCGGGGCTTCGGAGCAAGCCCGAGCGCAAGCTTCCTATAGTTTGCTGTGGCACGAGCGTACGCTCGCAACGCTGCCCTAGCAAAGGGAAATAGGTGGAGAAAGAGGCGGAGCATCGCTCGTGCTGGCTTAGTTTGCTCTCGCAAAATCCTAGTTTGCTACGGCTCTAAATGATGTTTAAATTCTATACAAATTTAACTGGCTGGTTGTCTTGGCCTAATCTTCCTCCAGACCTGTAGTTTATCCAACAAAGCACCTCTGCTGTCCCAGTTTGCACCACAAAAATAAAGTAACATTAATGGGCCCCAGATGCATATGCTACATACAGTTCTGTAAGAGTTGCTTCTCTGAGCTTTCTTTCTTCCAAATTGGAAACAAAATATAGAAGGTGGATTTATTTTCTGAAATATATTTGAGATCTGTTTCCAATTTTAATTCAGAGAAAGGGTGTGCCTAGGCTGTCAGAGATTTGGAAACATTGCACTACATTATTAAGACATAGCTTTCTGGAGGTTATTCTTGGAGGCAGTTATATAACGCATAATAATTTATGAATAATTTGTAGATGTTCACATTGTTATACTTAAGAGATTAGATTCTCAAATCATTGAACCCTCAAATCTCAGTAGGTGTTGGAAGCCTGCTATTGGTTATATTAAAGCAACCTGGCAAGTTTGCCTAGAGACCTTCACCTGTGGGACCATACATGCATTATGTGGGGAAATAAGACATTTAGTACAAGTGGATCTACTCAAGTGAAAATTGCTGCTGTTAGGTTAGGGACTGTGGCTAAATGATTGTGTCAGTGTCTTGAATGAAAAGTTATAACTTTATATGCCTTAACATGCAATTATAAGTAGGTCTAACAGAATGTGTTACCTGGTATAATTTGTATTTAAAGGACATAGATGATAAAGTGAATAGTGAAATATTAGCAGCTAATCCTCTGTCAGTTGAGAGGTGAACTCAGGGAATGTATAAACTTACTTGCAATATAAAGGCTTAAGTAAAATTAAATCCTAGAAACAATCTGGGAACCACTGCAGATTCCTTCATATTTATGTAATCAAATACATGAATAGGTTTCTAATTGGTTTTAATGATTTGATCTGTTTATTTTAATAGTTTCAATTTTTATTCTGTTTTAATATATATATATATATATATATATATGTATATAAGATTTTAAATCACATATTATATTGTTTATTGTTAGCTACTTTAGGTCTCTTTTAAAGAGATATAGCAGCTTTAGATCTCTTTTTAAGAGAGATAAAGAAGGATAGAAGTAACAACAACAACAAACAACAACAACAAACAACAACAACAACAGCTTTGTGCTGAGGTATTGGAGAACATTGACATTGCAAATTTACCTGATTCAGATTTCCCACATTAATGTGTGGATCACCACTTTAATTGCCCATTATTCACAATGCCCAGAATGTTTCGATACCAGTTCATAGAATTAATCAAAACACATTAACAAACTTATATTTTGAGAGGAAAGTCACAATGTTAAATATATTATAAATGTGTATGTTGCATATACAGTGATATCTTGACATACGAGTTTAATTCCAGGCTTGTGACTCAATTTGCTTGTATGTCAAAGCAAATTTCCCCAATGAAATGAATTGAAATTCAGTTAAAATGTTCCAGCCTCCCAAAACCAATGTAATTTTCCCTTTAAGATCTCTGTCACATAACAAATTACTGTAAAATGAACAATTTTAATCCCCCCCCCCCCCCCATGTGCTATCTGTTGGAGACAGAGCTGGAACCCTCCCTGAAGTGCCTAGTGGAAGAGGAGGAGGCCCTGTGGGGCTTGGGTAGCTTTTCTCAATCTGCCGCCCCGTCAAAGGCCACGAGCAGACCCTAGACTAGGCCCGGGCAAGCCACATGCCTGGCAAAAGAGGAGGCTCCACCTAAGGCCATGAACTGGCCCTGCTTAAGATGGCAGGTACTCTCATCCTAGCTTTTCCTCTACTAAGGCTTGGGGCTAGGACGAAAGGTAGCTTTGTCATGAGAGGTAATTTTAGCATGAGAGGTCACATTAGCATGAGAGTACCTGCTATTTTAAGCAGGGCCAGCACACAGCCTTTGGCAGGACCTTTTGTTCTGCCAGGTGCTGGGCAGACAGCTCGTAACTCGGATAGCAGGCAACACCTCATATCTCAAAAAAAGTATGTTGGATCACTCATAACTTGAGGTATCACTTTATATATTTTTTTAGGAAAGTAGAGAAGTAAGATGGAGGAAACTTGTGAATGAATACAAATGAAAGTGACATGTTCCATTCTCCTTCCCAGTCACTTTTATGGGTTTCCCTCCCATCATAAGTGAGAATATATTTTGTCCATGTTAATTTTTTTGAGGATTTTTATTTTTCCCTTCACTTGTTACATTTTTCCAGTCAACATCTTTTTAACTCATAAAAATCACAATATTCCCTCAAGCCTTCTGATGCACCCCTTTGTGTGCAGCAGTCGTGGTTTGAGTTAAAGAAACACAATCCGTCTTTCCTAAAGCTAGAAATAAGCTTTCAGAGTGTTAACTGGAAAATGAAATAAAGAATGGAGGGAATCAATATACAATGCTTTTGGTATTCATCTTATCAACTATACCTTCCATTTTTGTTCTAGTGATGTTGTGCGACTAGAGAGGCCTGAATTAGAGGACCAAAGAACCCAGCTCATAGTCAGCATCAATTCTGATAAGACTCAGCTGAAAGCCATTGAAGAAAAAATTCTAAAAATGCTTTTCACATCAGAAGGGAATATTCTGGACAAGGAAGAACTCATCAACACACTTCAAGAATCAAAGGTAGGGGGCATCCTGCAATTATAAGGTTCTATCCCAATCCGGGGAGAGGCAGATGAGCTCCCTCTGTCAGCTCCAGCTTCTCATGCGGGGACATGAGAGAAGCCTCCCACAAGGATGATAAAAACATCAAAATCATCCAGGCGTCCCCTGGGCAACGTCCTTGCAGACGGCCAATTCTCTCACACCAGGAGTCACTCCTGACACGACAAAAAAAAAATCCCAATTTAGTTATTGGTATTAGCCTATGTGGATTAGGTAATTATTAAAAAGCCCAAGGTCAATTTCTTTCAGTGGGTCCATTCTGAGCATGGTTAAATATGGGTCCATATTGTGATAGAAATACAGCCCATGGAAGTCAGATTATTTGCATCTGATATATTTCTCTCTGTGTGTATACTGTCTCCTGATTTTTTTAAAAAATAATTATTTTTCAAAGAAAAGCAATTATTGGCATTCAGTAGAATTATTTCTTCACCTTTGAAAACCACTTTCTTTCTATCAAACCTTCAATCTTTCTGTACCTGGACTGCCTTGTTCTGCCCTCTAAATGACTGTATTTCTAGGATTAGTTAAGTCACATCTGTAATACTTTTTAGGAGGGAAAAAGCCATAGGTTTGGGAAAAGATGTCGTAGTGTCACCTTCAAGGGCGTTTGACCTTGCTTGGTCAAACTTCTCACACTACACAGACTTTGCCCCTTCTGTATGCCCTCTCCAACAGTCCCTTGGAAAAACCTCTCTCTTTCCCCCTCTTATCAATCCGGCGCCTGGGTCGGTTCTGCTGTCTTCTCTCTGCATTTCCAGAAACAGCAAAATCACATCTGTAATAGTTTTCCGGGGGGGGGGGGGGGGAGGTGTTTAAAAGGAGATTTCCTTTCTAGAAAAAAAATCCCTAAAAATTGGGGGATGACCCAAATGTTTTAAAACTTGGTGGGCTAAAAGTGGCAGATATGTCCTCCATACATCTTCACCCCTCTAGTGAGAGGAAGGGGAGCCTGGGAAGTCCTCCCATTGCTGCCAATGGGACCAAAGTTTTGTTCTTTCGGATATGGAACAAAAATGTCAATTCTGAAAGGCATCCATTTTCAGAAGTGCTCAAAATGAAAATGGGAAGCGCTCAAAAATGAAAATGAGACCACACAAACAAAACAAACAAAAGCGGATAGTGATTCTATACAAATGCACAAGGCTAGTCGTTCTACTCCAGAAACTCTTTTTGTCACTGTCCTGCAAAAGCAAAGTTTTCCAGGTTTTTGTGATAGAACCAAATAGGAAATTTCCTTTACAATCCAGGAACAAAAATCACATAGAAACAAGATCAGAGTTTTGAAATATTCTGTATCAGATAACATTTCAATAAGGCTGATCAAGTCTTCGAAAACGTGACATGTAGTTTCAGCAGATCTTGAATATCAAGACATAATATTGAATTGTATTGTGGTACATAAATTATTGTTGTAACAGATCTGCAAAACCAGCAAGTAAGATAAAGGTTTTCTGACTAGAGTTGTATCATAATATTAGTAATCTTCTTATTACTGTAATGAGCTTCCAAATTATATCATCTAGGTTTTAAATTATCTAAATAATTAATATTGACAAAGTAGCTGCAGCTGTTATAGTAATTGATTTTTTTATTGATTGATGCTTTTGAAAAAGTCTGAGTTGGGTTTTTTTAATATTCCTGAACAGATATATTACGAAAGAGGCTTCTTCTTATTTCTGTGCTATAATTAATGACATAAAACAGTAAGATTTTTAATATTTCTTATCTTATAAGTGCACCGTAACGATTTTCATAAACTAGGGTTTATAAGTGATAACAGAACACCACAGAACAATGAAAACCAGTTGTTTGTGTTTGTTCAATGTTTGGATGTTTACTCTGAGAAATGTGTTCTATGTTTACAAGGAATTCAGTTACTCACTTTAATATGTGATGATCTGACATTATGTTTTAGGTTACATCTGGTGCCATTAAAGTAAGGCTTGTAGAAGCAGAGACCACAGAAGAAAAAATAAACATAGCTCGCGAAAAATATCGTCCTGTTGCCACTCGAGGATCAGTTATGTATTTTGTGATTGCAAGCCTATCGGAGATTGATCCAATGTATCAGTTTTCTTTAAAATATTTCAAACAGGTTTGTTAATTTCCTCTTTATGTTTTTCCTTTTCTATCACCCTGCTCCTTTCCTTTGAGCCATACAATTCTTAAACCTTTATACAGCCAGAGTTTGCCCATAATTGGAGGGTTGTAAAATAGCATTTCCAGTCTCTGTGTGAAATCAATATTGGGGATTCATGGAGCTACTTAAGATGTTTTCTCTAAATAATATACACATTGTCACCTCACCCCATGTCATATTATGAATTGTTTGGGAACCCCCATTTAGTTTAAGAAATTATTTGCTATGCAGCACGATTGACTGGCATTTGAGAGCTCAAGGGCAGAACTCCCTTAGGTGGTTTCTTGGATTCTAGTTGTGGGCTCTGCATTTGCACAATGTTAGAAGGACACCTGCCATATCATAGAAATGATGGCATAGCAGAATTCTGCCAATAGGAATGTTAGCCACTCAGTTTCGAGAAAAGCGTTGAATACTCTCAGTTTAGTTAAGTGTTACAGGAACACTTAATCCAAATTGAGCTTTAGTTGTATTACTTAAAGAAGCCATCCATTCCAGACTTCACAGTTAACAAATGGGGAACATTTATAAATTCTTTCAAGCACCAAGTGCTTTTACTTATCTTAATCATGTCATCTACTATCACTCACGTTCTTTATTTATTGTCTATCACAGGGAACAATTGCAGCAATTCTTAGGATTTATTTATAATCTCAGAAGCAAAATGAGAGTACAGAAATAATGTATTTAAAAGAACACAAACAAAGTTAAAAAGTTATACTAGATTTCGTTTGACCAGAAGCTAGCCACTTGGAGTGCCTCTGGAGTCGCTGTGAGAGTTGTGTATGCGGCAGGGCACAGGCTTCATTGTAGTACAGTGTTCCTTCGCTACCTCGCGGTTCGCTTTTCATGGACTCGCTGTTTCACAGTTTTTTGCCTCCTGGCAACGATGGAGTGTGGAAGGGGGTTTCGCCTTCCCCCTTGGGAGAGAGGCAGCCAATCGTAAGAAAGAGAGAGAGGGGATACGAAGCAGTATGTAAATCACAGACTTATAGCCCCTTCCTTACAGCTAGCAAAAAAAAAAAAAAGTGTGCAGTGCCTTTAAATCTCTCCTTGCTTCTGCCCCACCCCCTGAATGTGAGATATATATATATATATATATATATATATATATATATACACACACACACACATGCATACATACATACATACACACACACAAACACACATACATACACATACATACATACATACATACACACACACACCACAGATTTTCACTTTTCACGGGTGGTCCTTGAACATAGCACCCGCGATAAATGAGGGAACCCTGTAAGTGGTCTGTGTTTGCTCTTCTCCACAATTGCATGTTGTGGACTCCACTTTGGAGCCCCATTTCTTAAGGTTAGCTCTGCATCTCATGGTTCCAGAGCACAGTCTGCTCAGTGTCTTCCAAGTCACCCAGTTTTCTGTGTGCCTAGGAGGGAGTTTCTCATCTGGTATCAGCCATGGATTGAGATTCTTGGGTTTTAACCTGCCACGTTTGAACTCTCACTTGCTGAGGTGTTTCTGCGAGTATCTCTGTAGATCAGTTCTTAGAATAAAAATGACAAATCGTAGGAAGGAAAAACCAGACAAGTTAGAAGACTGCTTTTCATTTTAAAAACTAACTATGATGTTTATTGATGCTAGACAGTGCGAGGTGGGCTGCGAACTATTTAAAACGTGACTTGTTTCTTCTGTTCATCCCTTTTGGGCCAGCAGAAAAAAGGTGTGCAGGACATCTGGGTGGGTTGGTTGCTGAAAAAACCAGTCTTGGGAAACTATACAAAACCCCAGAAATACTTTGCCCTCTCTTATATACCACAACATTTATTGTTAGAAACGTATGCAGAATATGTTATTCCAGTCATCACTTCAAACTACATCTCCATGAATAAGTATTAAGTTATTCCAAAACAAATCTGTTGATAACTTATTTTAAGGTCATAGTTTTGAACCTCTTCTCACAAATATATGGAAGTCTGCCAGAAAAAACTAAAATTCTTTCCCTAAGGTTGTCTTTCACATTAACTTTGCATACAGTCTTCTTTATTAAAATTTACTGTTATTTTACAATTCCACAGTAAATGCTTTTCATTGATTTTCCTGTTGTTTTTGAAGTGGCCTATAAAAATTGTCAGATCTATATTTGTAAATCGGCTTACAGATTGCAGTGTTGTTGTCATCAATTTTTGAATCATTATACTGGCAGTGCTCATAATATGAAATATCTCAGTGTAGTGGAAAGGATAACACTAGGCTGTTCTTCTCTTCTCTCTTAGATAGCCTGAGGATGATTGTCCTCCAAGTGTAGTGTTTTGCCGGGGGTCTGTAGTTGGCTGTCGAGCCCTATTCTTGATCCGCATGTTCTCCACAGTGAGGACATCGTTTTCCAGGTGGATAGCAGTGCTGGTCATGATTGGTTTGATGCGCCTTCCTCTTGGCACATTTTTCCCTTTCATCCTCCATTTATGCCTCATCAGATTCTGCAGCATTGCTGGTCACAGCTGACCTCTATTTAGAGCACTCAAGGGCCAGGGCTTCCCAATTCCCAGTGTCTATGCCCCAGTTTTTCAGGTTGGCTTTTAAGCCCATGTTTAAATCTCCTTTCTTGTCCACCAACATTATTTTTCTAGTTCTTGAGTTGGGAGTATAGTAACTGCTTTGGGAGATGGTGATTGGGCATTTGGACAGTGTGACCAGTCCAGTGGAGTTGATGGCGTAGAAGTATCGCATCCATGCTGGTGGTCTTTGCTTCTTCCAGCACACTGACATTTGTTTTGAATAGATTGGATTGACTGCTAGTCATGTTGCCATGTCCATCCCTCACTGGCTTGTAGAAGATTACACCATAAATTGGTATCCATAGATTGGTGCTACCATTTCCATATCACTTGAAGTGGGAGAATTGGATGGTGTACCAGCTCCATTTTCTCAGTAACTGATCCTCTTGTTTTCTGTTTGTAAGGCATTAGGATGCTATTGCCTAAACAAGTAGGCTTCTTGTATAGTTTTAAAATGTGGTCTGTCAAGTCAGAATTCTAAATTTTGAGGTCAGTTTACTATAGAAAAATTGGCTAATAGTTTAAATGTCTATGTCATCAGTGCCAATGATAAAGAATGCATTTACATTGTAGAATGAATGCAGTTTGACACCACATCAGTCACTATGACTCATTGCTATGGAATCCTGGAAGTTCTAATTTGGATGTGAATGCACAATAGTTTTCTTATGGGACAATTCAATGTTAATGCTGAGTGATGAGAAATCGAATAGTTGTTTGTGTGCGTGTGTGAATCAGTCTAATGACATGCTAATGGCCTATCTTGGCAATGTCTTTTTCTTTCTTGCAGCTTTTTAACACTACTATTGAAACATCTGAAAAAAACGATGTTCTTGAACTGCGATTGGCTATACTACTTAGCCAGACCCTCTATGCAACTTATACTAATGTTTCCCGAGGCCTTTTTGAACAGCACAAACTTATCTACAGCTTTATGCTGTGCATTGAGATCATGCGGCAAAGAGGAGAACTTTCAGATGCTGAATGGAATTTCTTCCTCCGGGGAAGTGCTGGTTTAGATAAGGTATGGGAGTGGGGGGAATTAGGCGTAGTAAGATTTCAAATCTCTGGATTCTTTTAATGATTGTGTAAAAGGGATTAGCATCTTAACTGTTTAGAACCAATATGGTGCTCTTGTACCAGTGAGTTGCTATGAGGTCTTATATCAATCTTATATCAATCTATAAGTGTCTTATATCAATCCTTGAAGTGAATGGATTGACCTTGAAGGAGCTGGGGGTGGTGATGACCGACAGGGAGCTCTAACGTGGACTGGCCCATGAAGTCACGAAGAGTCGGAAACGACTGAATGAATGAACAACAACAACAACATAAATCTTTGCAGAAGTGAGGAATAGGTTTTGGCCAGTAGTGCAGAGAAAGTTGATTAATGTGACTTTTTATCAGAACAAGCAGGAAAGGGAAAACAGTTGGATCTCCTGTTAGAACTGCCTTCTAGGATTGGTGCATCTCCCTCATTGCTGTAAATCTTCCTGGGGAGAAAGATATGTTTGTATATCTCAGCCTGACAGATGTAATGTGTCACAAATGGAAGCTTCACCACTGATTTCTTTGCCAGATCTTCAGAGAGTGGAGCACTTCCAATGTTAACCTTTTCTAGTTTGCACCAGATATAAAAGCATGCAAAAATAGTATTGTATAGAGTTTATTTTATCAATCTGTACTATGAAACTCAGGACTTTTCATATTTGGAAAACAAAAGAGAAAATATTTAGTTAATTTTCCAATGCAGGGATATAATACTGCAACCAAGGTTGTTTTTTTTCTACCCTACCCCATGAGAAATGAGATCTCACTGAAAACCTTTAAATAATTTAACAAAGACATGTTTTTCAGAAATAAGTTTCCAGTGATTTCAGTAGAACTTCTTTCTACAAAGAACCTTTTTTTCTGAAATAATAAGTGAATTAATTATGTCATCATTTTAATTTTCTTCTGATGTGCACTGTTGAACTAATAAATTGGTGGAATGATGTTTACCAGGGGTAACTAGGATCAGGTCTAAATGATTCATTTTTGTTATCACATACCTGACTACCACCAATACAATGTGATGCAAAATGTGTACAGATAGAATAAAACGTGCCTGCAGAAGTGGATTAAGGCTAAAATGTACCAGTCTCAAAGGTGTTCCTTGATTACTTTCCTGTCTTACTACTTCATCACACTAGAGAAGAATCCACTTTAAATCTGGTTTCTGCCTTCTGTAGAATTCTGAAGTTTTTAGTTTAGTGTGGCTGTTAAAGATGCCTCCCTAAACTACAAATCCCAGAATTCTGTAGGAGATTTAAAGTGGATTCATTCTCTAGTGTGATGAGGATGATAGAATTAAGGAATTCTGAATTTGTTTCAAGTACCCAGAGAGTCTTAGTTATGCCAAGCTTCCTTCAGCTGTAGGAGACTGTATAATGCTGTCGTTGTTAGACAATGACATCGCCTTGCTTAACTACTGCAGATTACTTAGAACTCTGCCAGTAGTTCTACATTTATATAGCTTTTCTGTGCATTATTCACACAGTCTGTCTTTTTAATAATAGACACGACCTGACAAACCTGATATTCCATGGCTTGAAGAAAATATCTGGTTCATGTCCTATGACTTAGAAGAAACACTTGTTTGTTTTGCGGGGATACAAGATGACCTGTTGCTTGATCACATTTCTATTACATTAGGTAATGTGAGAGAAATAAAAAAGAATCATAAAGAATTTTCCTAACAAGCATTTATGTATGAGATTGTTTTATGCTTTCATCTATGATGTGTTGCCTTTTTAGTCTTCATATCATTTAATTCCATGTCTTACTGTTCTTTTTGTGTAACTTGAATAGGTCTTTCTAATAACTTTTCCAGGGTTGATGAGGAATGGTTGCTATACTATGTTTTTTCTATTCCACACAATACTTCATGAGAATACTGTTCAGAGAGGATGCATTGAAATGTTGTTGAGATTGAAATACCCAATGTAGTTTGCAGTCTACAGGTTTAATATCTCTTATTCAAAATGTCTGAATAACTGTAACGCTAAGTGAAACCATGGCTGTATGGTTTTCCAAGATTTTCTTGCCTTTTGCGTAGCTCATATGGAAGGAGAAACAAAGTGGCTGTCAAATATGATTTTCTGAATGCACCTCTCTTTGTGGCGAATCCAGGATTAAATGAAATGCTGACCAGTGTTTTCTGGAGGGCTATATTGCCTCAAATCACATAGCTATTAAAAGAGAAGTAGGGCTTAAATAAAAGCACCAGATTCTGTCTGATTTTGGAAGCTAAGCAGAGTCATCTCTGCTTAGTACAGTGGGAGACCAGCAATGAATACCAAGTGCAGTAAATATTTCAGAGGAAGGAACAGGAAAAGCCACATCTGAGTACACATTTTCTAGGAAAACCCTGTGAAATTCAGGGAGTCACCTAATATGATAGGGAGCGTGAAGGTATGGGAGCACATGCATGCACTTCGCACACACACATTTTCTCATTTAACCAAAGATCCACTGAATTACCAATTATTTCTTCATTGTCACCTGGCAGCTCATAAAATATTGCATGCATTTTGCCAAATTTTAAAAGAGGGGTTTTTTAAATTGAGAAATTGATTGAAATATTTCTACTCCATTCTCTGTCTAAAGATGTTAGGGTGGTGTACTTGTCTTTAAAAAAACAAAAACATAAACAATACAGTGATTTTAGAAGACTAAAAGTTAACATAGATTACATGCTCATGTATATAAAACCAGTGCGATACGGGAGGCTTTAGTGTATTTTATTTGTCATGAATGATGGCAAACTACCATTTATTTTCTGAAAATGTTGTATATTTTGTAGAATGGCCTCTGATCTGGTGCTATATGAATAACTTTTTTTCTAGAATACAGTTAAATGGGAATGACTTAGAATTGTGATAATATTCTTTTGTTAGGACAACTTGAAATTCATATGAACCCAGAGGAATGGGAAGGCTATAGGACAGAAGCGGAAAAAATCAAAAGAAAAGACCTCATACAAGACATTCCTTGGGATGCTAGACTGACCAAGTTTCAGAAATTAATTATGGTAAAAAGCATCATGGAAGAAAAGGTAAGCTTTCTATCCAACTGCAGGCCTGCTCACAATTACCTCAGAAAGAAACTGCAGCATAGACAAACTGTCCCAATAAGGAATACCAATGTTTGGGAAAAGAAAAATTAGTCTCCTTTATTCCTAATAATATACAAAGAAACAGGCAATGATGCCTATATTTGTGTATTTCTAGTTGTGTCTGAGACTGACTCATGTGATTATCATGAATAATAAGATCAATAAGGTTGTTTCCAATGTCAGCCATAATTTTCCCAACCATTGCCACTCCATTCAGTTTATCTGGTAAGTCGAGTAAGCTAGGATTATATTTGTACAGTATTTGTGCATATGAAGAAAAAAATGTCGTACTTGCTTCATTTAAAATAGAGCGTCTCATTTTGAGGACTACAGCTGTTTTTGGTTAGCACAAATATTGCAGTAACAACGTTGTAACTGAAATTGATGTTTATTCTAGGTAGAATTACATTTTTCCTCTAATGTTCTTGCAGTTAACTGTAAATTTGCTGTGTTATTTTTAATAGCTTGTTGCTGCGCTTACTGAATTTGTAATTGAGAACCTTGGGAAGCAGTTCATAGAGAATCCACCTATTGATCTTGCAACTCTTTACCAAGATATGTCTCCTTCCACCCCACTTGTGTTCATCTTGAGTACAGGCTCAGATCCCATGGGGGCATTCCAGAGATTTGCAAAAGAGAGAGACTATTCAGAACGGTATGAACCACATATTTTCATTATATGTACTATTGGATATTGACTTCTATATGACATGTAGCATTTGGGTTGAGTGAAAGATATACTTCTATCACTTTTTGTATTTTCAGCTTTCATTTGAACCAATTCTTATTCTTTTTTAAAGAACTTCTGTTCAATATGACTCTTTATGGAGACAAAAGCATGTGTTATTTGTGTCTAGTGTTTTGATATAGTCCAAGCATGATTGATAAATATCCCTCAGACATTCCATCTAATAAGAGGAAATTGATATTGCATTATTTACAAGATTTATTGATACTATATATAAAACCAGTCCTTAACATTAGCGATTTCACTTTTGAGGATTTGATTACTCATGAATTTGATTATTACATTTTCTTTAGGAATCTCTAGGTTTTCCATTGCGACTCTGTGATCAATGTTGGCCAGACCCAGAGAGAGGGGGAACCTAAAGAGAATGCTTCTCTAGGCATTGTAGGTCCTGTGGCTAATTTTCAGAAGAAAGCCCAAAGATTTCTAGAGAGTTGTTTTTTCAAATAAAAAAGCATGTTTTCTATGCCATTTTCCCACTTTCATTGATATCTTGTGCCCCTAACCCCAGTAAATGTAAAGGGATAACTTTAGGCAGTGGATAGCAGCATTGCTGCTTTAACAGTCCCCTATGACATATCACCTGAACCTGTGTTATTCCAAGGCAAACACACCAGACATGTACAGTGATCCCTTCTAGGCTTGAAAACATTCCTAGTTTTGATGCCTACAGGGGACTACCAAAGAGGTAGACTGTCCAACATACAATTGGCAACATTTTCACTTTTGTGGGTTCTTTGCTTTATCCTAGTCAATCTTCCTTGGAGTTTATCATTTTGTTCAAACTTCTAAGGTTGTAATCAGTAGTATTATCTAACAGGCAGATCAACATCAAATTGCTCGTAATATTGTATTAAGCTTTAGAATATGAGAGAATTAATATGATAAGAGAATAAACAACTGATTTTATACTCGTCTGTATAGTTATTAAGTAAACAATTTGCTCATGCAATATGACTCTTTATGGAGAGTCATTATATTACATAGTTATTGCCAGTCAATGCACATTAACTTTCATAGACATTTCTAGCAGAGGCACTTTTTTTTTTTTTGATAGGCATTATATTGTCTAGATATAGTATCTTCTTATAAAGAATACATTTCATATTTAAAAGGCATATGGTCTTTGTAATGCATAAACTAAACTTTTGGTACATTTTAATAACATTGGTTTGAGATAATATTTGTAACATGAGCATCATATAGAATCATAGAGTTGGAAGAGACCTCATGGGCCATCCAGCCCAACCCCCTGCCAAGAAGCAGGAAAATTGCGTTCAAAGCACCCCCGACAGATGGCCATCCATCTTCTGTTTAAAAGCCTCCATAGAAGGAACCTCCACCGCACTTCAAGGTTTCACTGCTGAACAGCTCTCACAGTCAGAAAGCTATTCCTATTGTTCAGGTGGAATCTCCTTTCCTGTAGTTTGAAGCCATTGTTCTGCGTCCTAGTCTCCAGGGCAGCAGAAAACAAGCTTGCTCCCTCTCTATGACTTCCCCCCACATATTTATACATGGCTATCATGTGTCCTCTCAGTCTTCTCTTCTGCAGGCTAAATAATCCCAGCTCTTTAAGCCGCTCCTCATAGGGCTTGTTCTCCAGATCCTTGATCATTTTAGTCGCCCTCTTCTAGTTTGTCAACATCTCCCTTCAATTGTGGTGTCCAGAATTCGACACAGTATTCCTGGTGTGGTCTAACCAAGGCCGAATTAAGAGGTAGCATGACTTCCCTGGATCTAGACACTATACTATTTATCCAGGCCAAAATTCCATTGGCTTTTTAGCTGCAGCATCACATTGTTGGTTCATGTTTAACTTGTGTCTCACATTTTATCTTCTGAGGATTTCTCATACAACATTTGGCAGCATTGCAACATTTTTCTATACATTACATTACTATCCCACAGAAAGAGCAGTCCAATAGGTTAACAGACCTTTAAACCAAAATGAGTCATATGTATATGTGAAATAAAATAATTAGGTGAGATATAATTTGCACAAATAAAACAATTTGAACCATCTATTGACCACATAAAGGCTGCTTCAAAAATATGTCCAGAAATTGCATTTTTCTTTTTCCAGTCTCTTTCCATTTTGGTAGCCAGATTTCAAGGGTTTTTTTAACATGCTGGTGAGACATTTGCTCTCCCCATTTGTCCCAGTTTGGTTATTCAACACTTAGTAAGTGTTTCTGGAGGCAGAAGCTGCTTTCCTTCCTTGCCTATTGCAGGCAACCTCACCAGATTCATTAGGATTGGCTAGAGTAGAATTCCATTCTTTCTCGACTCAAATTTTATTGTATTACTGCTGTACCCAATGCCAAAATTCTGTGTTTATGTGGAAGGTTTGTGCTGCTACTGCACAAAACGTTCACATAAACACTTCATCTTAGGAAGTGGACTTACTCAGCAAAATCTTATGGTACCAACTTTGTTGCCTCAGTCACAAAGGTGCTACAAGATCCCTTTGCTTCTAGCTATAAAGGAGAAAACTAGGTTGGGGAAATGTAGACTGACCAAGCTTTTAAAAATGCAAAAAGGAGGTTCTTTATCAGAGGCTTATTATTCGAGATATGTTTGTATAGTGATCCTACCCATTTAGGGATTAATCAACAGCAAACTGCTGTTTTTGGCTCAGTCTGTGCAGACTGGTCCCATAATTACTGTAATTTTCCAATTTATTTGGAGGTTGCATTAAGTTGTTTACATGCCCGTTATCCAATTAGGATATGACTTTTGTTCTTTTATTATCCAAATAGCCTGTAGTGATTCCTGATATTCTTATCAAATACCTCCCTGTATCATAATTGAAAGCCACTAATTCCCCTTGGACTCCATCTCAGACTTCATTTCTGCCAAGGAACAATATAACTTTCTTTTTCTATTTTTTTTTTCTAAGAGACAATTCAGTATTTTCTACATTTTTTGTTTGGCTACAAGGCTGATCTTTTAACATTGATATTTCTGTGTCTGCTTCAGAGGTATAACATGTAGGGCATGAGATAATAATATTGATACTGCTGTTGCTATTTTTGACATAATCCTCACAAAGAGTAAGACAGCTTCTGGAAATAATGCTAAGGTCCTGTTGCCTGACATATCTATGCCAGTGTAGGAAGAGTGGCAGCATGGCAGAAGTGTGTTACAGGCTGAACACTAATTTGGTGTTACATTTTGCAAACTCTAAGCCTTTGAGGCTGAACAGCATGTTTGTAAAGCATAAAGGTAGTAAAGTAGGAAGTAGAAATGTTTGTGTAATACCAAGGGCATAGGCACTGGCTGATTCCAGGCAGGAAGCCAAACTAATTATAAACAAGCTGATAAAGGGAGAAATGGCCTGAAAAAGAACATAAACAAAAGATGTATTTGTCATGAACCTGACTGCGGAGGATTACTAGTATCAAATGGCTAATGCAATCTGATGGAAAGCAGCCAAGAACCACTAGCTTCCAAGTGTTATGTCATAAAGCAGAAACCAGTAAAGATCTCTGATTTGATTGGATGAGGGCAATGTTTATATAAACAAGTACTATTATTTGCATATGCAGAGGACAGTCAAGATCTGTCTGATTGACTAAAAGAGGCTTCCATGTTGTGTGACTCATGAAGAAGGATGGTAGAAGGGAGTGGAGAGACACAGTTTGAGAACCGCTGCTCTAAAGGAATAAGAGAATGCCTGTTAGTCTCCCATATCAATTATTATAAAATTCCAAGAATTAAGAGTACTTAAATACAGTGTTGATGCTAATTTTCTTGTTTGAACTTTATCATGGTTCTTGAGAAAGGAACCCGGTGACCAAAAAATGATGAGAGGAACCTCCTAGCAGATACAGAATTTTTGACAGATGGCAAAGAACTCTCAATCCCTCAGTTTGAAGACTTAGGGTTTGGGTATCATCCCTATTGTAAGAGGTAAAGTGGTAATGTGCCCTGCAACAGTGGTGTGGGAAGAACAGCAATGAAGGTGGCTCCATCAGATGTATATCCAGCTTGACAACTCCCAAAACTGTTCAGGAATCAGTAAAGCAGCTCAGTTTGCTGATAAGGATAACTTCTGCTGCTCACTGCTACTGCTCCCTGCTTGCAAAGGGAGTTTTGCAGGCCACATGAAGTCACAAACAGGATCCCATCCAACGAATGATCCCAAATATTGGTTTCAGTGGGTTGTGGAAGGACACGCACTACATCTGAGGGCTAGAGCAGCCTCTTTGGTTTAAAGTGTTGTCGGACATCATGGTCCACAAAAGACTATATATAAATTTAGGAGCACCTTATATTTTATTTTAATCTTGCCTTCACTTCAGGCATTGCAGTTTTGCATCTTTCATAGAGCAGTGACATGAAATTCACAGTACAGTCGTGCTCTTTTTTTAAGTCAGTAGTATTTGAACAGAAGTTCACTTGACAATGAAAAGTCACATCTCTAGCCTGCAGGATTTTCCACTTGAAAATTTCAAAGGTCTGCAGCTGTTCTTATCAGTGGCAGTAGCTTCTATGAAATGTCATATTAATTATTTCTTTAAAAATTAAATGCAATGCAATGTTTTAATGGGGGAACACAACTGGGTTGTGAAATACCAAATTGATTTTTAGGAAAAGCATAGCCCAAAGCTACAGTGGGCTGCAGCACACCTGAATTTGACTTCAGCTGGTATATGGATTCCAAACATATCTGAAGGTTGAGCTCTTTTTATTTTGTTAGATGCCTTAATAAAAGATAAGACTTGAGGCATCAAGGATTAAAAATAGTTGAATAATGTATGCCAAATATATATAGTACAGAATACCAACAAAATGTACTCTGACTTTCAGTGTGCAGTCAATTTCATTAGGACAAGGTCAAGGACCGATTGCAGAAAAAATGATTAAAGATGCAATGAATACAGGAAATTGGGTGTTTCTTCAGAACTGTCATCTAGCTGTTTCTTGGATGTTACCAATGGAAGAACTTATAAAAACATTTACAGAGCCAAGTAGGTATTGTCTTCCCCTTGAGTATGGTATACCACAAAGTAGAGCTATTTCAGGATTTATTTATTTTTTTTAAAATAGCAAATCAGAAGTTTGTTTATTCTAAATATTTTAATTCCTCATTATTATAATTGATGAATATTTAGCATTTATAGAGATCTTTAGCATTTTTAAAGTGTTTCCAATACATTATCCCAGTTATCCTTGCAATTCCTTAGAAAGGCTTTGCATTATCAGAATATTGCAGATGGATATAGTTTGCCTAGGCTCCCCGGGCGACAGGAGACAGTATTTGTGTTAGCAATTTCTTTAATATTATGAAGCAGCAATTTACACCCCCTGCCCATTTACAAATGTAAAACGAATAGCTTGTTATTTAGATGAAAAAATTATATAGGGCATGGAAAGGATGGTTCCACTGCTATTCTTTCAATCCAGCTTTGTATTGCATTGAGAAACATGTACATCATGTCTGCTGTAGCCTTTTACTTATAAGCTAGAGATCCTTGAATTCTTAGCATTTTAATAAAAATAAACAGTATTAAATTTCAGATTTACATGTGCTTTAAATCTTTGTCAAACCTAACTCAAACCTACAGTGTTATGTCTTATTGCTGTACCATGTTTCAGACATATTTATGGTTATTTGCTATCATTCACTATCATTAAAGATTATTACTGTTTTAAAGATATTAGAAATCATTCTACATCACCCATTGAAGTGAATGCAAGTCAGCAGAACAACAAATTGATTTTTTTAAAAAAAAATTTGATGTGAAACAGCTTCATCTTATGCTGTTTTCTCTTATGCATACATGACTATACACCTCTGTTTTCCAGATGTCTCTATCCATGAAAGCTTTAGACTCTTTTTAAGTTCCATGCCGAGTAATACCTTTCCTGTTACTGTCCTTCAAAATTCTGTTAAGGTAATATCTTGTGTTTCAACATGAATATGCATTCAGGGTAAATGATGATCAGAAATCTTCACAGGTGTTTCATCTTGAGAAACAAGGGGGAAAGCTGGAATCACTGTCTGAATGTCCACACAGATCCCACAAAAAGAAAAAGGTGGGGGGAAGAAAGCCAATTTCTCTGTGACTTGTAGTCATTCTCAGGATTGCATGAACCCAATCATTGTGGATTATTCTTCCTGCCATCCCAGAAAGAAGGCCAATTTCTTCTCAGGATGGCTCGGAAGAGCAAAATCCACCTTGGATTCATCGCTATGTGCCAATAATCATATGTAATTTCTTCTACCATCCCAAAATAAACCTTCATGTTGAGTCCTAATTGCTCAATAAAAAGGCAATACAATATAATGGGAGAAGAGAGGAAAGTGATAAGTGAATGGATTTATACCAATGCAATTCTTTGTGTGGATTTTATTTAAATTAGTGATGAACCCTCTTCATCACTAATTTAAATAAAATCCACACAAAGAATTGCAAAATAGAACTGGGAGGAGGGAACAGAAAAGCTAGGCAAAACAGATCAAGAGAGCTGGATTTATCAACTACTGGAGAGGATGGAGTTAAGTCTGCAATATACCTGAGGTAGGGGTCTGCTGCAGGGCTCCTGGAGAAGATCCTGCAGTGTCTTTTCTCCCTTCTCGGCAGTGGAAAGGTTCCCCAGCCTCCTCCTCCGGAGAGGGCCCTGCTGGGACAGCACTTGCATTGGTGGGCATTGAAGGGTCTGAGTTCTTCTCAGAGTATGATGTAGCTGAAATTTCTCTCTCTCTCTGTCTCAGCCAATAAAAGGACTGGTTGTGTCCATGCTCTGATTGGCTGTGAATGGACACATTTGGCGACAACAATTCCCAGAACCCTCTCTTGCGGTTTCTCTTATTTTTAAAAATGTTATGGTAAAAACTTAAAATAATTCTACAAAATCAGTAGATTGGCGAATTATTCTGAAAGATAGGTCTTAAAATGACTGATTACTGATCCTTTATAGTTTCCCATTGTAGTCAATGGGCCATATCTTTGCTTAATGAAAATGGCAACACTCCTCTCTATTTGAGTAACTTCCCAGTAAACCAAATTAGGGGTTAGCCAAAAATGGGCCCCAAAACTGCATGCCTTTTGGTCGAATTGCACAAACCTAGTTCTAAGTATGGAGAAAGAAGGGAAAATAAACTACGGAATGAGAGTAGAATCACAAGGGATGTTCCTGCCATGGAATACCCATCTCCTTTATCTCACTCTCATTGTTTGCTTGATTTTGAGCCTATTTCTCATTACTGAGTATTAGTAGTGATGAGTAAATTGAGCCCATTTTCTTCTTTGTGCATTCAAAGTCAACTCCAAGCATTACTGTTTCTTTCACCATCCTGAATTTGTTCATGTGATGTATATCTCTATAACATGGATTCCAAGTGACGACTTTCTCTTTCTTTCAAATTATTGAGATAATATATATATATTGCAAAATGCAACACTTTCTGTTCAAAGAAGTGTGTCTTCCCATGAATTTTACCACCTCTAATGGTTTTATTAATGTTGAAGTTATTAGTGTGGTTAAACTTCTCTCTAGGGCAGGTTTCTATCAGCCCAGATCAGAGAGTTTAGAACTGACATTTAAAATAAAAGACATGGGAAGCTTGCCGCACTATTTTTGTTCTTCCTTAAATTATGCTCATAGCATATTTCCCCTCTCTTGTGTAAACATATTCTCCATTATTTTATGCTCCAAATTTCTTTATTCTCTCAATATAGCTTTTCATTTCTATATGCTTCCCGAGGTAAGCAATCAGTGTATTAACTTTGCTAAATGCCTGGAGTTTTCCTTAGAGTCAAGAATATCATTTGCATACAAATAGCTAGTAATTCTTGCATTAACTTGACAGCACAGGGAAAACTGGGAGAGAAACTTATTAAGCCCAGTCATATAATGAATAAATGAAGTGTGTGATTATTTTGTGACTGTTATTTTACAACAGTATCATGAACCATAATATACTCACACTATAGAATATTATGTTCATTCTGTAGGGAATTCTGTTTGTATAAATATTTACAGATCAGTCTGCTAAATCTATAAAATAACCTTTTCAGGTAACCAATGAACCTCCTAAAGGTCTACGAGCAAACATCAGACGAGCATTCACAGAAATGACAGCTTCATTTTTTGAAGAAAATATCCTGGGAAAAATCTGGAGAAAAATCATTTTTGGCATTTGCTTCTTTCATGCAATTATCCAGGTATAGTTTGTTACTCAAAGAAAATAAAGGAGCCAATAGCAATAATCAGCTAAATCTATGCTTAGAAAGTATTTTTTGTTGTTGTGTGTCTTCAAGTCATTTCCCAGTAACCCTAATGGAAGCCTAGCACAGGGTTTTTGCGACAGGATTTGATCATAAGAGGTTTTTTGTTGCCGTCCTCTCTGGCTGAGAGTATATGGCTTGCTCAAAGTTACCGAGTTTCCATGGTTGAGAAGGAATTTGAATCTCAAACTCTCAGAGTCCTAATCCATCATTGCAAACAAAGAAGAATGGTAAACTAGGGTCTCCTGCAGATGGGAGTTTTCATGGTGATTTCAGCAGGGTGACAATTACAGAAACTCTGGGTGCCAAATTGCTAAGATAACAGGCAGGGTTGAACCGTATACACTGCTAAAGCTGACTAGGCAGCAGTCCCAAATTCTTTTTTGTTACAGTATTGTCTAACACTAAAACCACCACACCCACGTCCAACACCCTATTTGCCTCATTCCTGTATTCCAAGCTCCAAGAACTGGTGCTGTAGCTGTATGGAGAACTATAAAGCATTGCTTTCAGAAGAAAGTCATGTTTAAACAGAAGAAAGCAAGTGATGAGGAAATACGTTTATCATACTCTTCAGAGAAACAGGACCCCTTCTACTAGGAGTTTATCACACAAGGCAGGCAAATCCCTATTACAGTAACACAATAGTGTCTTTGCTTTGGACTTATCAAATGACCTCATTCCCTTTCTACTGCTCTCCCAGTAGGAAACAGCCTGGAAAGCGCTTCTATTACATACAGAAATAATACATTAATGACCTGCTTTTGTAAAATAAATATCTTCCAATGGTCCCCCATTGAGAGACCAATGGGAAAGGAGTGACTTAATTCCAAGACAAAACTACTCCTATCCTCCTGTAATGATAAATTGCCTGCTTTTGTGTTAAACTCCAAAATGATGTCATTGATGGATTATTTGTGTTTGTAAAAGAAATGCTTTCCAGGCTGTTTCCCACCAGGAGAGCAGCAAAGAGGAGTGACTCATGTGATAAATCCAAGGCAAAGGAGCTGTTGTCCTGCTGTAATTGTAATTTGCCTGCCTTGTGTGATAAATTCCTCAATCCGTTTCTTAGAGTAGGTTTGTGTTCTTTCTTACAAAATGATCATATTTGAAAATATAATATCAATAATATGATTCAGAAAATGGAATCTAAAATACTCATATGGCAAAGCAGCCACAAAATGCTTATATTTTTCTGGATTTATTTTGATTGCCTTGTGAAATATTTAGAGAACAGTAAGCAGACTAATATAACCTCTTTGTCTCCTATTCTTAAAGGAAAGGAAAAAATTTGGACCACTTGGTTGGAACATATGTTATGAATTCAATGACAGTGACAGAGAATGTGCTTTACTGAATCTCAATCTTTACTGTCAGGAGGGGAAAGTACCCTGGGATGCCCTTACCTACATAACAGGTAAAGTACATTGATAACTTCATTGTAGCTATAACATGAATATTTTCCAATGCACAGTGTCGGACTGTAAATGATTACTTTTGTGATTTTTGTTTCCTTATGACTCCTAAAGAGAGTTATCAAGGAATAACAGAATAGTAAAACAAAAAGGAAAGAGCCCTTTTTAAAGAGCAGAAAAGTCTTCCTTTCACACCTTTTAAAAATGATAACTATATATAAGGTTGTCCTTTGCAGGGTGTTGCTTATGCAGCCTCCAGCTGCTCTTGTTTAAATTAAGAGGAGATTGATTGAGCTCCATCTCTGGTGATGCAAGTGTTTTTCTTGGCTTCCTTCCTTGAACCAGGTTTGACCATTACTCTTTCAGACTGATAGGAGAAGTTAGTAGATGAAAGCCTTATTAACACTAAGGTGTCACTCTGTTATCTGTAAGAATAAAATACATTACAAAAAGATAAGTATGTGTGAAGAGTCAAGAAGAGTAGAATGTGTATTAACTAAACATGTATGGTTAAAACAGATAGCAACATAAACCTGTTTTTTATGGATTAGGTAATGCATATTACCTTTTTTGATTTGCATACATTACCGAGTCTTTTACTTAATATTTTGTTTAAATACATTTTTTTACTCACCCAAAGGCTTGCATTTTCTCTTTTAAGAAGTAATAACTTTTCAAAGGCTTGAATTTTCTCTTTTAAGAAGTAATAACATATCAAGTTTAATTTAAGTATCACATCTATACATTTACTTGGGGGTTGGTTTTTGAAACTTTCCTCCTATTAGTTACTTCTGCCACTGAGTGATTCAGTGTAAATGGCAATAAGTACCATTATTCTGTTCAGTGTTCTATCAAGCTGAAGATTAAAACTACTGCAAATTCTTTGAGCTGGATACAAGGCTTTCAAGGTTGCCTGCTAAGCGAAGGTTGTTCAGTGGGCACAAATTGCAACTGAAAATACTCTGTCAGTATGAGTTGTAAAGATTTGTTCATTCAGCCATGTCTGTCAAACACTTGTTTACAGCTAATTTATTTTACTTCAGTGGCAGCCTCATAGAGGTTCCTTGTAAGTTATATGGGACCTCCTATTTTATTTTGTTTTTAGTGCAGATTGAGCATCCCTTTTGCAGAAAACTGAAATACAGTCACCTTCTTACATAAACAACATTATTTATGTAATTTTAGCAATGTGTTTAAGGTGTATACCAAATAAATATATTTCTTGTTTATACTTGGGTCCCATCTCCAAGATAGCTCATTATGAATGACTATGCATAACTTGACACTAGTGCTCCCTCAACATTTCTGTTACTGGAGTACATGTTTAATGTTTATTCTATTTGTGTATGAGATTTATTTTAATTGTCTTGTATTGTGTTTGTTTTTGCTTGTATTGATGTATTGTGGGCTCGGCCTCATGTAAGCCGCACCGAGTCCCTTGGGAGATGGTAGCAGGGTATAAATAAATTATTATTATTATTATTATTATTATTATTATTATTATTACATGTCCCCCCTCGTGGGAAAGCTTAGTTCCACAACCCTGTTTTTATGAGCTCCCTTTTACAAATAACATGCTCCTTCTTTTATCTCACCTGACTTTTTAACATTTTATCCTGCACATGTGGCCCGCCCACTGTCACTGTGTTTGTGTTTATTGTAATTTTATATTGCTAATGTATTAATATGTTTCTATGTAATTATGATGTTGTGGCTTTTGTTTTGGTTTTATTTGCTGTAATCTGTTGTTTGGGCTTGGCTTCATGTAAGCCACCCCAAGTCCCTGTTGGGGGAGATGGTGGCGGGGTATAAATAAAGTTTATTATTAATATTATTATAAAGAAAATCCAAAATCTTAAAAATTCAAAACATTTTAGTCCCAAGCATTTGGATAGCAAATACTCAACTTTCTCTCTCTCTCTCTCTCTCTCGCTCTCAATACATATATATAGACAGACGAGATAAACGATATATATACAGCAGTAAAATAAATATAATAAAAAGTTAGAAAAATATGGTGAAAACCAGATTCATTAATTAACATGTACCAGCATGTATATACCAGCAGAATACATTACAGGCTGTTTAAATGCCAGCCGCGAGCTCATCCTTTGAATCAATGTTTTTTATTAATAGGAAGAAGGCAAAAATGGTTGAGATCAGCAGTATTTGGTTCATTTTTTAAAAATGTCTTTATTGAAGTTTTATCATGTGTAATAAAGAAAGTGAAAGAAGAAATCTAAAGATGGTATTTCTTTTACATTGAAAGTGGGAGAACATCACTTCCTGGCCTTTTGGCTAAGATCAAGAGCAGTATTTGGTTCATTTTGAAGACATCTTGGTGGAGGATCGTGACGGCATATATTCCTGTTCTTTCTTGTTCCTAATGTCTCTGAGTACAAGGCAGAGGGCATATGAAATTAGTTTTCTGCCATGCAGTCTGTGAAAATAAATCCAGTGCTACCACCATGCTAGTCAAAGTATGCTTTGTGGAATATTGCCAGTCCCATGTCATCGGCTGCCACTTGCTTTTTCCAGGAAATTAATAAATAGTTATAGCTAATGGCTAAAGAAGCACTGATGTAATTTATGTCTTGGAATAAAGATTTAGAGATACATATATTTTTATTGGTCTGAAGAGGTTGGTTATCATGATGCTCAAGGCCAGAACTTTCCAAACTGTGTTTCGCAACACATTAGTGTGCTGCTTTGCAGTATATTGGTGTCTTGTGCAAAGGCACTGATCAGTAGCCCCTCCTAGGTCACAGCAGTACAGGGATTCAAAGAACCAAATGAATCCCTCCATGAGGAGGAGATCAGCTGTAATTATGTGGGATCTGGTGTGTGTGTTTTGAAGATATTTTTTCCTCGTTTTGTAGTGTCCTTTGTTCACCTTGTTCTAGCCATGCGTGCTAGAATAACTCAATGAGAGTGAGTTTGGTTGTAGTCATGATATTCCCTAATTTGATACTAGGCTTTGTCATAAAAACATTCTTCCTACTTTTAATTCATTTAATATTTAATCCTATTTGTATTTTTTTAAAAAAAATTAATCAATTTTCTAGTCCTTTTTGGTACTTTCTCTATGCTCTTTTCTTTGGGTCCTTCCCTTTACCATGCGCGCTGGAGTGGTTTAGCAGGACGGAGTTCTTTTGAAGATCCAATGATTCCCAGTTTGATAATAATATTTTGCACAGAATTTACTTTTACTTGCAATTTGTTTATTAATTAACTCCACTGCTATTTTAATTTTGAGCCATCTATTTAGTCAGTTATTTTAATCCTTGCTAGTTAATTGAATTCATTTAGCTTACCTTGAGTAGCTTGAGTACCTTCAGGTTTGTTGGGTCCCCATACATTTCATTATTACAATTTATTTATTTATTTATTTATTTATTTATTTACAGTTCTTATATTCCACCCTTCTCACCCCGCAGGGGACTCAGGGCGGATTACAGTAAACACATATATGGCAAACATTCAATGCCAGTTTGTCAAACAACATTTAACACACAAATACACCGAGGCTATTTAACTTTTTTTTCTGGCCGCCAGGGGAGCTGCTGCTTTTCATTGTCCATCAACGACACCGATGAAGTTCTTCCGCATTCCACATTCCCCAGAGTCTTTTTTCTTTATGGCCTCATAAATTAGTTAAATTTAGCCTCCCACATAAGGTGGTCCCTTATTTTCCTACTTGACAGATGCAACTGTCTTTCGGGTTGCAAAGGTCAACAACGGGCTACACAATGGCTGGACACCCACTCCAGCCCGGGCTGGCTTCGAACTCATGACCTTTTGGTCAGAGTGATCTTAATGCAGCTGACACTCAGCCAGCTGCGCCACAATCCCGGTGCTTTTAAGTATCTATCTGTATTTCTACTAAGAGGTTGGTTTAATCTCCGGTTTGCTAATAAAACTGAATTACAGTGTTGCAAAATTATGCATGTCACCAACATGAAATGTTTGGAAAGCTCTGCTTTAGACCTTTCACTATGTGCAGATGAATATAATACATAGGCTACTTCCACAAGGATAGACACTTAATACAGGTTGCTTTCAATGTCCTCTGAATCATGATATCCTAGGTTCAGAGTTGTGATGGTGACTCCTCAGATAGTCGAGGAGTCAAGCTCTTTTACTATGGGCAGAGCGAGTCACACTACAGATATAGTCAGCTGATGTAAAGTGTTAGCTGACTTTGATTGCCTGTTAAGACAAAGCCGTTTTGTTTCCCCAAGAAGAATGTGACTCTCATCGGCTTTCACAATTAGCTATGCTGGGTAAGACTGAATCCATCAACATCTGAAGGATCGCAATGCCCATCACCATGATAGTAAGAGAGTTTCAGCCAACAGGTCTCACTCAGAAATATCTAGCACTGCCTTGGTACTACCTACCAGTTATGCTTAATCTGATAATAGTGCTGTATCCTAAATCTACTTTCTTGGTAGAACTTTATTTATTTGATTCACTGTGGTTAGCTTCCTCTGGGAGCCTCAAGGAACTGTAGGGCATTTTTGGTATTTGGAGAGGCAAAACCTGTCATTTGAATCCTTCCTCTTTGTTCAGATATATGGAAAAAAAACAGAATAATGTTTGTGCAGGTTTATAGGCAAGGCAAGTAATGAACACCTACATGAAAAAATATGTTCATGTTCAAGTGTTGGGAGACCCGCCTACCCGCTTCCATTTCATTTTACTTCTTCCTTTTTCAATATATCTTTTCCCTTTTCTTGTGTCAACCACTGCCTCTAGATTAGTTGCTATCTTCTTTTCTATTATTGAACAAATCTGCCAAGGAAAACATCATAATTACTCAATGTCTGTTACTCTCCTGGTTTGGATTAAATTATTCATATCACAGTTGTTAAAAAGATGAAAAAGTGGCTCATCTCTTCTAAATAAACAAGTCAGATGTTTTGTTCAAACAAACTCTGAATTTATTAAAACCCATTCAGCTTATTTCATAGTAGCTCTGAAAATAGAAAGCATTTTTGTGCAAAGATAACTATATCAGCTCAGCATGACTTGCTTTGCTTCTATTGGGATGTTGAGCAGGAGGCAGTCTAGTTTTTCCAACTGAGAGTACTAAAGAATTTCAATTTGAAGGGATTCTGCAAAAGCCAGAATTAAAAGAATCCTAGTTCAGAAGACTGTACAGTTATGCCAGAATTGCATAATACATTTTAAATTCACAGTAGCCTGGAATTGGCCATGCCAGTGAATAGCAAGGACTGATGCAGTCTTTATTTATTTAGAGATTTTTGCTCTTCATTTCTACTCCAAAAAAGTGTACAAAATATCCTACGTCATCAAACAATATAACCATTTAAAATCAATCAGTCAAATGCTGATAGTACATTTTAAAATCTGTATGTCTAAAAGAGACTCTTGGAAAAAGATAAAAGAATCTGCCATTAAGATGCTGCAAAAAAGCATCTTTAAATAGTACAGTAATAGAAGGTTGGATGAAAGTGGCCTTGGGACATTTCTATGTTCTACCTGGTTGTACATGCATAACTCACTCTGATGTGTCACAAACTGAGTTGTGACACATCAGACTTGTTGATACACTGCAGCCCTTTCTGCATCACTGCCATTATCTTTAGTATGGAAGGCAGGCAAGGGAAACCTCTTGGGGTGGGGGAAAGGAGGCTGATGTTTGGCATGGGGGGAGGCAGAGGTAGCATTGATAAGACTACCATCTTTTATAGTAGTCTATAAAACTATACGTTTTAACTTTGAATATATTTTGATGAATTTTAACTGTGAATTGCTAGTGCTGTTTGTATTTAATTCTGTTTTTATGTTTGTATTTTTTAAATTGTATACTAATGCTTTGATGTCAATCCACTCTGAGTCCCCTTTGGGGACATAAAGCAGGGTGTAAATAAATAAAAATATAATAATAATAATAATAATAATAATAATAATCCAGCATATTGCGTTGTCAGTGATATCGCTATCCCTATGATACGACAGGGACCTTAAGACTTATCACATAGAACAGGGCTGTCAAGCTCTTTTTCACCAAGGGCCACATCAGCCTTATATTTCCCTTCAAAAGGTCATTTGTAATTTTAAGACAAATTTTAAGTTCCTTGCCCCCTCTAGCTATGTTCTCTGTATCTGCTACATTTGAAGCACAGAGGACATAGCCCAAGCAAGGGATGATTAGAATTGCCACTTGTGGAAGGGGAAAGCTCTGGAGGCTAGGTCACAGAGACATGGATTAAAATTGCAGAAAAAACAATTTATCCTTAACCTTAGGAAGAACTTTCTGGCAGTAAGAGCTGTTCAACAGTGTAATATGCTGCCTCAGATTCTGTTGGAGCCTCCATCTATGAAGACCTTTAAGCAGAGAATGGATTGCCATCTGTTGTGAGATATTGGATTGTGTCTTCAGCCTGGCATGAGAGGACTGGATGGCCTCTGGGGTCTCTTCCAACTCTAGAATTGTATGTGACTGAGGTTGAGGAAACGCTAAAGAACATTTTAAAGTCAGACATCATGACTCCAACTGTTGTATCTAAATTCATACCCCACACTATGAATAAATAGAACAAACAGCAGCCTCCCAGATGTGACTGAATCACAACTTCCATCAACTCTGGTCATGATGTATAATGATAGGTAGTATATGAATTGTAGTCCAGCATCTTGATGGCCAATCTTTCTTTAACTACTCTTGGAATGAAGCTGACTAATGGATAGTTAACCTTTATGGATGTTTTATGACCTCAACTCCAATTAACATGGACAATAAGAGAGCCAATCCATATAAGAGCGATGCAATTTGCTAAAATCTGTCAATCATTCAAGCTAGTAGAGGTCACTGTGGAGCACACAGACCCTATGTGCCACTAGAGGAGGTGGCAAGCACATATTCTAGTATGCATGGCTACCTTTTCCCCTCGTGGGCCAAATAAATTGATCTGGCGAGACAGATTAGGCCTGTGGGCCTTGCACATGTGACCTAGAATATATAAAAATAGAATCTTACCAGACATGGTAAGACAAAATGGTTTAAGAACCTTAAAATATGACATGAAAAAATACTATAAAAATTGGCATTGTCTTAATACTCACATAATTGATTTTTATTGTGGCACAATCCCAGTACAAATACCACAGTATCACAAAAATCACAATGGGAACCCCCAGTGGTGCAGCAGGTTAAACTCCTGAGCCTGCTGAACCTGCTGACCAAAAGGTTGGTGGTTTGAATCTGGAGAGTGGGGTGAGCTCTGGCTGTTAGCCCCAGCTTCTGCCAACCAAGCAATTTGAAAACATGCAAATGTGAGTAGATCAATAGGTACCACTCCAGCAGGAAGGTAATTGCGCTCCATGCAGTCTTGCCGGACACATGACCGTGAAGGTGTCTATGGACAACGCCAGCTCTTCAGTTTAGAAATTGAGATGAGCACCACCCTCCAGAGGCAGACACGACGACTTAATATAAAGAGGAAACCTTTACCTTGGTGGTGCAATATAAAAGCAATGTAATGATACAAGAGCCAGTGTGATATAATAGTTTTGAGCATTGGGCTGTGGCTTTGGAGTCCAGATTTTGAATCTCCACTCAGTCAAGAAAACCCACTTATTGTCATTGGGCAAATCTCACTGTGTCGACCTCATAGAAAAGCAAAGGAAAAAAACTCTCTGAACAAAACTTGCCAGGAAGGCTCTGTTATAGGTTTACTTTAGTGTTTCCAGAAGTCAAAAACGACTTGAAGGTACACAACAACAATATAAAGTATCTTATATGTGATCCTGCATATGCATGATTTATTTTACAGAAACATATTGGCTTCCTGCAAGTGCGTAATGTGTAAATTCGAACTAGAAATGAAGGTTGGCGTATGGCTTAGCAGCCAGTATTCCTTCTAGCATGTGATAAAGTCAATACAGTTGTACTCTCAATAATAAAAATGAAATTGCTTTAAAAATTAAGTTTCCACACAGATTAAAAGATTTGAAATATTAATATTTATTTTTGAAAACAAATATTTGATTTCATTTTAATATACCAGTTTAGCACAAAGGATTCTGTACTTCTACATAAAGAAATTTCAAATTAAGAATGAGAGGAACTTGAAAATAAGAAATGTTCAATCATTTGTCACTCTTCAAAGATTACTGGTATTGAAATGTTTACCTTTGTGGGGTGTTTGTGAGAATTCAAATCAGATGTACTCTATTTCTTTGGTTAGCAGTCTGTATTTTTTAAAGAAGCTTACTTTGGAGTTCCTGTGTGGACACAGTACATTTAAATACTTAAGTAAAGGTTTTCCCCTGACATTAAGTCCAGTCGTGTCCTACTCTGGATTGTGGTGCTCATCTCCATTTCTAAGACGAAGAGCCAGCGTTGTCCGTAGACACCTCCAAGGCCATGTGGCCAGCATGAGTGCATGGAGCACTGTTACCTTCCCGTGGGAGTGGTATCTATTGATCTACTCACATTTTGCATGTTTTTGAACTGCTAGGTTGGTAGAAGCTGGGGCTGACAGCAGAAGCTTATGCCGCTCCCCGGATTCAACCCTACAACCTATTGATCAACAAGTTTAGCAGCTCAGTGCTTTAACCCACTGTGCCACCGGGGGCTGGTTGGTTTAAATTGGGGTGTGAATAATGTCCTGCAAATACTATTGGACTGTAACTCCCAGCATTCTTCATCATTGGCCATTTGACTAGGGCAATTGGGACTTGAAATTCTAGAACAGCAAAAGGCTTGTATGATTTTGCCTTTGTCTTGTTTTTTGATGCAGTTCTTTAGAGTTCCTTGACAGATATAATCATTTCTTTGTTGAACTTCTTATAAACCCAAATTATGCACTTAATGCCTGCAATCAAAGAAGAAATCAGTCACACAAGGGAATACGTGTTAGTACATGGGTCACTGTGCCAGATTCAAATCTGGCATGTATTGTTTGCATATGCTATGTTTCTCTATTAAATACAAAATTGACTAATTATATGCATAAAGCATTCATAACGCAAGCAGTACACAAGCCGTCAAAATATGAGTGTTCGGTAATTGCATGTTAAAATTTGGATGTCTGCAGCCACTTCTTCCCATTACATCTCAGTACAACATAGAGGTTACATGACTTTGAGCTAAAATTATTCCGTCTATCCTATTTCTCCCCTCATTTTTTTCTAACATCTTTAACTGATAAAGTGACCTGATAGAGTTTTAAATCCCACATGGTTTTTAATGTCCTTTCAGTTGTCCTCGTAATGCAATGGTTCCCAACCTTTTTTTGACCAGGGACCACTCTCCAACATTAGTAACGAAAGAGTTATGAATCAGTTTTTGGTCAACTTTAGATTCAGTTTGGTTATTTGGGGTGCTGATTCATAAAATTGCTCTAGTTTCTGATACAGAACATATGCCTTCTAGTAGTTGCCATCTGCTTGCCCACAGAAAGCTATATTTAATAATCTAGAGCTGATGTGATAGTAGTAATATTTCATTGGTAGTTAGCCTCTCCGCTCCCGACATCCCCGTTGCCTCAGCATTATAAGAGGGTTTTGCGAGACCAGTCACTCTCGTTGCCATGTAGTTTTGAGGCAACGGTGTGGTAATAGTGAGGCCGCGGACCATATTTTTGTTCTTACGGACCACTGGTGGTCCACAAACCACAGGTTGGGAGCCACTGTCATAGTGTATTAACACAATATTTTGTGATTTGTCTTACAATGCACATTGAAACCTGTGCATTATAATGTAGTGTAATCAGATGAGTAATTTATTTATTAATCTAGTATTTTTATAATTTCTTTGAAGTCATTTACAGGTTTGGATGCATGGTAGCATACCATTTTATTGCTCATTTCTAACATCCCATTTTGTTACTCGTTTCTAATCCTAATTTCAACCATGTGAAATATATGTACTCCAGAGAAGTATATTTTCCTGTGATTTTCCTGCTTCTTGGCAGGGGGAGTGGACTGGATGACCCATGAAATCTCTTCCAAGTCTATGATTCTATGAGAACATAAAACTAAAATTATTTTATATTTCAAATGTTTAATATGAGATTATAACCTGCAAAACCAATTTTGCAGGGGAGATTACATACGGAGGGCGAGTTACAGATGCTTGGGATCAGAGATGTCTTCGCACAATCCTGAGGAGGTTTTTTGCTCCTGACACTTTAGAAGATGACTATAAATACTCTATATCAGGTAAGGAAAGTTCAAGTTGCAAAAATCACACATTGATAGAATTTTCTATGTAAATAATCACCATTTTGTGATGGAAGACTCTGCAGAACTCTGACATAAAATGGCTGAGACTGTTCCACCCCTATTGAAATCAATAAAGAAATATCAATTAAATTTCTAATATAAGGCTGTAATTCTTGACCAGTTTCATTATTGAAAGAAGCAACAAGTAATGTTAGTGATTATCTTCCTGTTGTCAGTTAAAACTCAGATGAGAAGATGTTATTCTTGCCTAACTGTGTTTGCCATGTTACTTTAAGGCAGGGGTGTCAAATGCATTTTCATCGAGGGCCTGATCAGCCTTGTATGTGTGTGTATACACAGTGATCAGTGCTCTTTAGTTTTGACCCACTTTGAGTCCTCAGATGTTACTGAATGACAACTCCCATCACTTTTGATTATCCATCATGTAGACTGGGGATAATGGGAATTGCAACCCAACAGCACTGTTATTCTGAGATTGGGGAAAGGTTAAAGGATATTTTGAAGTCAGACATCATATCCACAAGCCTTGTATCTGAGGGCCCTTCCACACAGCCCTATATCCCAGAATATAAAGGCAGAAAATTCCACAATATCTGATTTGAACTGGATTATCTGAGTTCTCACCCAGATAATTTGGGATTTTCTGCCTTAATATTTTGGGATATAGGGCTGTGTGAAAGGGCCCTAAATTCAAACTCCATTATTTTGACTAAACAGAACAAACTGAAGCCTTCCAAATGTTATTATATATCCCAGCTCTCATCAGCTCTAGTCAGATGTCTAGTGGTGAGGGATACAGGAGAGGTTGTCCAGCATCGGGGGGGGGGGGGGGCACATAAAATAACATGGTAGGCCAGATTTGGCCCATGGGTTCTGAGTTTCACTCAGGTTCTTTTAGGTGAGGTATTGACAGTAATCTAATAGGAAAGCATATAAGAAGGAGAATTCTCTTCTCTGCCTTAATCACTTCCTGAAAAACCTTGTAATTGGCAGGACAGGATTGGAAAAAAAATGAGCAGAAGAAAACAGTGGATTCTCAATGGGGGGAAAGTCTCATGGCTTCTGCCTCTGGAACTAGCATATGGTGATATAACCCAAAGGACTGTGCACATCCAAGAACAACTTTATAGAATATACAATTATCTCAAGAGCCACCATTGGATGCAGTGGTTCACAACCTTTGGTACTCTGGGTGTTTTGGACTTCAGCTCCCAGAAATTCGAGACATCTTACCAGCTGTTATGAATTGTGAGAGCTGAAATCAAAAACACCCGGAGGACCAAAGGTTGGGAACCTCTGGTATAGAGGTTTGAATGTTTGACCATTATTCTTGATAGCAGTGTTCGAATCCCTATGTAGTCATATTCTCTCAGTCTCAGAGGAAAGCAAAGGCAAACCTGAATAAACCTTGACAAAAATACCCTGTGGTGAATTCACCTTAGGGTCACCATAAGTCAGAAACAACTTGAAGGCACAAAACAACAACTATTATCTCAGTTTGCTATAATTTGCAAACTGACACATCTACTCTGGAAATAGCTGAAAGAAAATAATATTCTACTTCACTGTGCTATTTTTATATAGTTACTTTTCCGATTAGAGCTGCATGTTAAAGTTCTTAACAGAAATGTCCCAGTTCAAGGATTTAGGAAGCCTGCAGGCTTTACAGATTCCGAAGCGATTACTGCATATTTTATAAGCTTTACAAGGACTCTTTAAAGTCTTTATCAGATCATTTGAGTTTTAAGTTCAACATAACTATAAAGCTTCAGGAACTTTTACTAGGCTTGGACTCCCTGTGAGTCTTTGGATCCTACTGGATATGTTATATCCTTTTTGATTGACAAACTTCGGTAATAATTGGAAGATTAACATTTGTGTGTCCCATTGCTTTGCTTACACTGTGAAAACACACAGATTCGTTTCTCTGAGTCTGACATTTTCCCATTTGCCTGGTACTAGCATATGTGCAGTGATACTGTGTATTTGGGGCAAGAGCCCTTAGACTTCTTTCTTGAATCTTCACTACACTTTATTTTCTTTCAACTGCAATTGGAAAGCCTTCGGCAGTGATAGTCAAAAGAGGCGTGGAGATGCACTTCTTCCTGTAAGCACACATAAGCAAAACTCCTTAACGAAATAATTGTGCTAGTATGTGTTGCAGCAGAAGAAGTAAAAAGAGGAAAGGGGGAGTGGAGATAACTAATCTAGTGCTTCCTTTAAAATAGGTTTATATTTTAGCACCAGCACTTATGCATTTCAGTCCACGGATGCATTAACTGCCCAGTCATAGCAACACCTGATGAATGACTCCTTGTGTCAAATCAAATCATTTATTTCGGTCATAGATCAAGATCAGATTGAAGTCCAAAAAAATAGCGCACAAATAAGAAACAATTATAACTTGTAAGCCGCTCTGAGTCCCCTTCGGGGTGAGAAGGGCAGCATATCAATGTAGTAAGTAAGTAAGTAAGTAAATAAATACCTACATGGACTTTCATTCTACAATAAGAATCAGTTAAAGGGACTGTAGATTCCTTTCCCCCTCTCCTTTGTTTTTTTCTTTTCTGTAATCCTCAAAGAGGAGTTATTTTTTCTTCTTCTTCTTTTCTTTCTGCATAACGGCGATTATGGGGAATATTATAGTATTTTGTGGAGCGGGGTATGGATTGCATATATTAGAAGATCAGAAGGGTCGGTTTTGGTTAGTATTTGAACATGAATCTGCCAATAAATGTTAGGTACTATCAGCTATATTTATGAAGAAGGAGCTGGAAAAACCACCTCTTATTATTCTTTGTATAAGAATATCCTTTGAAATTAACTGACAGACAAATTGACAGACAACTTAAATGCACACCAGGCCTGTAGCCAGGATTTTGATTAGGGGGGGGGGCTGAGTTTGATTCGGGGGGGGAGGCTGAATCTGAATGAAAGAGGGTCTACCCTAGCAAACCTTTTGTATTGTTACCCCAATACCCTCATGCATATGAGATATATTGAGTATGGTGATCAGATCATGATATGAATAAACATAACAGTTTAAATAATGCACCTTCTCGTGGACCACCTTGAGAATTTCGGGGGGGGGGGGGCTGAAGCCCCTCGACCCCCCCCCCCCGGCTACATGCCTGATGCACATATACACATGCACACTTTATCCAGTGCTCATATTGTAGAGCCTTCCATATGACCATATTGGTCAGATTAAATCCAGATTCTAAGTATTCTATCTAGTGTCTCTTAGGGTCATTAGCTACCCTGCATTTTAAGATTTCATATTTAAAATATGTCAGGACACTGCAGCTGTAATCCAAGATTATATCCCACCTATAAAATAAAGAAGGAGAATGGGAAAAGATTTAGTGGTGGAATCAAGGGGAAAATGTATTACATACCCCCAAATGATATGTTGATAGTCATAGATAAGAGCAAAAGATATTGGACAATTTGACCTAGGATCACACTAAGAACTACAGGAGAGCAACTGAATTTTGTGAGGCCAACAGTTTGTTCACTGCAAACACATTTTCTGGTCAGATCAACAACTGTATACATGGACATTGCCTAGTGGCCAGTATAGAAATCAATTATTACAAAGAGAAAATGGAGAGGCACCATTCTCTCTGCAAAAAAATAGTCCAGGAGCAGAATATGGCACGGACCATGAACTGCTAATATTAAAAATTAGAGTAAAGCTAAAAAATAACATCCCAGTGGAATTTAGAGATAGAAAATTCTTTTCTGGCCTATTATTATTATTATTATTATTATTATTGCAAATAATTTTTGCTGGAAAGAGGAGGCAATTATTTTAAAATGACCCATACTGGGTATTTTTTTTCCATGAGAAAGCACATGATGGCAAAAAGTATATTTCAGCTATCTCCAAAATAGACAATAGTACATCCATTGTTGTGTTTGTTACATTTTTGTTGCATTTTTATTTACACTTTGTGCCTGTGCATTCATTATGAAAAGAACGTCTCAAGTGCTTTATATCCATGGTCCATTTGCTGTTAATGGTGAGGTATTGATTTTGTGCTTTTAAATTGCTTCTTTGCTTTTGCAAGTGTGTGCCATCAATAACCAGAAGCTACCAGTCTTCTGTAAACTACAGGATAATATCCTGGTTCCATAACATACACAGAAGCCCAAAAAAGTCACAAACATTGAGGGCAGGTGTGTATGTAAAAGTGGGGCACCCCAAATAAAAGCAAATGCAGCCAGTTAGGAAATGCACAACGAAGTTTATGAAATCATTCCAGACCATCTGGAAACAAGAACTGATGGACAACTTGTTTTATCCTTTCCTATTATCTTGTGAATGCTGTTTTAATCTCTTGTGTTGGGTTCATTTTATGCATGTTTGTATTTGTTGATGGAATCTCTCATCTCAAAGGAAAGGGAAATGAAATGCTTTACTACTCCCCTCAATCAAGCCAAACATATTGGCTTGTTTTCAGATGGAGGGATCACATTATCGATCTAAACTGCCACATCCACTGTGACTTTCAGATTGAAACAATATTCCTAGACATTGTATTGCCTATTCCTATTCCACTATATGCTGAAAAGGTACAGGAAACACAATAATATCATGAACATCGAAAGTGTGGGCAAAGTCATATATTCCCTCATTGTCTTAAAAATGAGAAGGTGCCTGCTCTACATCAACTAGCCCAGGAATCTCTATCCTCATAAACCATGCCTGGAATAAAAGTTTAATGCAGCGGCTTTGGCTTTTATTAACTCCCATGCTATGTATAGATAAGCCCTCTGATATAAATATTAAAATAGGAACATGAGTCCTTGTGCTCTTTCTTTCTGACCGTTCCAGCCTAGAATCTATTTGGGCATTTTAAAGACCCATTGATAGGTTTGCCTGTTCATAACTCTAGTTTGCCTTTCAGCCAAGTTTTTCCTTATTTTCCTAAGACATACTCAGGTGATGTTTCTTAGACTGCTGCTAGTCATTATCTGGCAACTCAGCAAATATCAATCTGCAATAGGGCAGGGATGGTGAAACCTCTGTCCCTCCGGGTAGGGATGAACTATTTCTGCTATTGAAACTTACCCTTGGCCAAACTTGCTGAGGCTGGTCTCTTCCAATTTTATTATTCAATGATTCTAGGATATTAATAAGATTTCAACAATATTTGAAGGGCCACATATTTGCCATTCTTGACATAGAGCCTCATGTGTTCATGCCACATCCATTTACAATATGAAAAAAGTGTGACTCAGCCCAAATTGTGCCACATGTTGTCATTATGCATTATGGTTTCTAGGCCTTGGCATATTATTCTCACCTTCCTAACTCACCTTCTTTCTTAGTAATCTTGCCAGCAACTTGCTCAGGTGAATCAGTACACTCCCAGGCTCTTTGTAATATTCTTTTCCTTGCCTGGGAAATGGAAACATGTTTGGCTCTTACACTCTCTGTCTGGTACATTTACTTTCTGCCAGGAGAAATAAGTGTCTTTTCATGTTCTCTCTTGGGAAACCAGTTCTTAGCTAAGTGAATAGTATTCTTGTCTACTTGTTGATTCAGGAGGCATTTATACATTACTGTCTTTCACAGAAGCTGTTCTTGTTATCAGATGTCAGACAGTCACACATTCCCTTTACTGGTAATTTTATTGATTGCACCAAAACTAATTCAGACAAGGCCAAATCAGAGAGAAATGTGGGTAGGTTGAGATGGCAACAAACAGCAGCTGCTCCATATATACATCTTAGGAGGTTTTCCATTTGAAACAAGTGCCAGCAACCTTTTACCTGCATATGCACTACTTTAAAACCAGAGTCCTTGCCTGACTTTATTATATTTCTTGGTTAGGGGGTGCCAAGGGAGCTGGGAAGGTGATTTGATGGCACTGTCAAAAACAACCATTTCGTATTACTTTTAAACAGGAAATACTTCTCATCAGCCGCTGCAGATTTTTTTGTTTTCCTTCTCCTTGCCAGACTGGTAGCTGTATTGTCAATACTTGGAAATTAAGAGTCAACATGCCCCAAAGAATAAATACAAATGTGGGTTTATCTTAGAATTACTTATTCACTGTAAAATTATCTTACTAGCAGGCCTAGGAGGGGGTACAAAGATCACATATGAGGGGAGCTCTGCAACAGGCATGGTGGTCCTTTCAATGAAGGTACCCCACCAGTGAAGTGCTCTCATGAGTTCACTTATAAGGTGTCTCATTTTAGCTGCCAGTTGGAGTTCTTCTTTCCCCATTTTAACCCTATAGTAAATAGTTTTAAGGTACTTTTGTTTGCCATTTTGATCCCTCCTGCTGTTTGTATTGTTCAGTGTGCCTGATGCTCTATCAAGTTGGATGGCCATCTGTTGGGGATGCTTTGAATGCAATTTTCCTGCTTCTTGGCAGGGGGTTGGACTGGATGGCCATGAGGTCTCTTCCAACTCTTTGATTCTAAGTTCTAGGTCAGTTCAATTCCTTTTGTTTCCAATGAGGTTTTTTCTGTTTAAGCACTGTTTTATTCAACTGTATCTTCTACTCTGTTTCCTAAGGCAAAAAATACTCTATTGTGGGGATTTTTTTTTTCAGAAAACAAAGAATAATTTCATTTGTGTCAAAAGTTTTTATTCTTATAAAAAATCAAGACATATAATTGCTAATATAGATCCTTAGGCTGACATTTGTGCTGTTGTCACTTCAAGCTGTCTTAATCTCCCACATACATATCACTCACTGTTTTTATAACAGAGGGGGACACATTGTTGAAAAACCATCATTTGCTGTTTAGTATTATGTTGGTTCTGGGACCAGATAATAACACATATATTGATTACCAAGTTTGCTGTTGTTTTTGGATCTGTGGATAAGTACTAATTAAGTGAAACACATATACAGTAAAACACTGCCATTTTTTATTTCAGTAAAAAACATTGCTTCATTTGTCTTTTGATATAACAGGTATCTATTTTGCTCCAGTGGCTGATAGCCTGCAAGATTTCAAAGACTATATAGAAAACCTTCCTTTGATTGATGATCCAGAAATATTTGGAATGCACGAGAATGCCAATTTATCATTTCAGGTTTGTGAATACACTTTACATATATTTTAACATAATTAAGATAAATATTTCATAGTTTATCATTGAAGAGGGAATTTGATATAATTGTAATCTGTTGAACTGAAATAGCAAGCACTGATTGCTAAGCAGTCTGCTCTTGTTTGCTGAAGATATATTCAACCCCACATACGTATAAAGAGAATAGATCTTTTAAGCTGTTTTGTTTTTTAAGTATCCTATGCTTGCCAGACTGTAGCCAGGAAATCAGAAGACGCTTACTTCTTGGGAGGAGAGCAATGTCCAGTCTCGATAAAATAGTGAAGAGTAGAGACATCAGACTGGCAACAAAGATCCGCCTAGTCAAAGCCATGGTATTCCCTGTAGTCACCTACGGATGTGAGAGCTGGACCTTAGGGAAGGCTGAGCGAAGGAAGATCGATGCTTTTGAGCTGTGGTGTTGGAGGAAAGTTCTGAGAGTGCCTTGGACTGCGAGAAGATCCAACCAGTCCATCCTCCAGGAAATAAAGCCCGACTGCTCACTGGAGGGAAGGATACTAGAGACAAAGTTGAAGTACTTTGGCCACATCATGAGGAGACAGGAAAGCCTAGAGAAGACAATTATGCTGGGGAAAGTGGAAGGCAAAAGGAAGAGGGGCCGACCAAGGGCAAGATGGATGGATGGCATCCTTGAAGTGACTGGACTGACCTTGAAGGAGCTGGGGGTGGTAACGGCCGACAGGGAGCTCTGGCGTGGGCTGGTCCATGAGGTCACGAAGAGTCGGAGACGACTGAACGAATGAACAACAACAACAAAATGCTTGCCTGTCATTATCATCAGAAGTTTCATTAGATGTTTATGTTCTAATAAAGCTTTTAGATTCTAATCAAATGATGAATAAAATTTTGTTGACAACCTGTCCATAACTAAGCAAAATTTGTATTGCTGTGCCATTTCCCTGAAAAAAAATGTCCCCCTGAAAAACAGTTTTTAAAACATCCTTCATTGAAGGTCATTTTGGTAAATATGTGTAGTTAATATTTTCATTGGTGTAAGTTTACATAAGAACTCAATTTGAAACCAAAACTATGTGAACTTGGTCATGTTACTAGCTGTACCCAATATTCCTGGGCTGCATTGAGATGTCATCCAAGGTTTCAATAAACAATGGGTTATGAACCCATAGGTAAGTGCCATGGTCATGTCTTCCTCCTGTCACATTTCAGTTTCAATATGGAGATTCTTGTTTGCATTAAACCAGTGCTTTCTATTATGAATTCCATTTTAATGGTGTTAAATAAATGAACGTTAAGTCAGACTGGTGCACTGCAAGTATACTGTTAGCCCTTGACTTTTGCAGGTTTAATTTCCTTTGATTTTATTGTTGTTGCTTAACTAGGTGTAGTTTCTGCTTAATTAGTTTGAGCAGCACTTATAAGACAGTTCCTTCCACAACAAGTGGTTAATGCCATCTGTGCTGGCATTGTACCCTTGGTGGAATTGGTGGTTGTGATAAATGGTGGTGGTGATAGCACTGCAACAATGGCAGTGGCAGCAAGATCTGCTTCCTAGGGGGCACTTCTGCCCTTCTTCTCCTTCTCTTCCTGTTCACTTGCTTCATGGAACTCTCTCTTCTGATTATACTTCCGAGGTTTTACAAGCAACAGGCAAAAGAAGCAGCGGTGGTGACCTAGGTCTTATCCATCCTCAGGATGAAGAATAGTTACTTGCACCACTAGCACTAAGTATAATCCTAGAAAAGGCCTTTGATTTGGGAGACTGTGCAGGGACAGGCCTACAAGCATCCTGTCTTCCTCTTTCTCTCACCCCATTACTGTCTTTGCTGTGTTGGCACCCTTGATGCCCCCTCCTCATTCCAAGCTTGCCTTGGCCAGTCTTCACGCTCCACCTCAAGTAGAGAGATGGGTGTATTGCCGCTGCAGCTAAAATCTCCTTCAGTATTGAAGGAGGTGGGGGGATGACGTGGAGAAGAGTAGAAGTCACAGAGGTTCAGTGGATGCAGCCTGAGAGTGAGACAGAGTTGTTATGGTGCCAAGGTGTCTAAGGGGAATATCAGGCTGTTGGCAGGAAAGGAAATGAAGAAGAGGAGGAGGGCAAAGAAGTCAAGCTGCCTGCGGTGGCCTGACCTGTCACAGCTGCTGCAGAAATTTCCTTCAGTGTGGTCCTTCTCTTCCTTCTTGAAAAAGGATATCACTGAAGGAAATTTTTGCAACAGCAACTGGAAAGAGCCAATGTAATGTCTGAAGCCAGGAATGACCATCTGAAGGCAGCCATGGCCTTGTACCAGATAGTTCGAGATCAGGGTTTCAGTGTTTCAATGCTAGTTATTCATAAGTAGCTTCCATTGCACTCGCAGATCACCAGGAGTAAAGGTTCGATAACCACACAGGGTTAATTGTTTTCCTTCATTGTGTCTACAACTCACATAAATAGGTTTTTCACCTCTTGATCAGCTGCCGAATAATGTTTTGTTAGAATTCTTCAGTTCATTCTGCTCCATAATTCCAATCAACATCTTTGACATTTTCAGTGTTGCATGCCTTTAACTCTCAGTTGTTCGGGGTCTTATAGGACCTCCTACATCCATATCAGACAAGTTTACTGCAGCTGAAGAGTACTCTTTTTCAAATTAGATCTTAGATGGAGGGGTTTTCAGAGCAAGGAAAAGAATAATTTTCCCCCTTTCATGCCAACCACTTCTGTTCAACTTCTTAGAACACCAAGTACACAATCTATAATCAGCCATGGCCCTTGAGGACTATAGAACAGATATTATCTCTTCCAACAGTAAGATAATTATTTTAAATCGTTAAATGTTCATTCAAATTCTTGTCACTATAGCTATGATAATGCATTCTAGGAGGTTCAGTGGATCAACTTTGAAATATATAGGAGCAATTGCCTGTTTCTTCCAAGTGATTGTTAGCTTTCTACAGATTGATGAGGAGGTTAAAAACTACTTTCACACAGTTTTAACTTTTTGAGATAAAAATGGAAATGGTAGTCAAGAGTCAAGAATATATTACGTATATGCTTTATAGATCGTACAGAATGTTGAGGTCAATAAAATTAAGTGCCATTGTACTTTATAATGATTGCTCACAGAGAACAGTTTCTGGTGAAGAACAGTTTCATACAAAATGAAGCTAGCAAGTTTATATTTTAAAGAGAGAATGAAACATACAGATGAAAGTTTAGCAGGGATGTAAATGACTGAAATATAAATAAGTTGTGTTCAAAATTAACACCTTAACCTTAATATATTCTACAAGATATTTTCTCATGTTTTCATTAAAGCGTAAGGAAACAAATACCTTAATCAATACAATTCTTGATGTACAACCACGATCAACAACCCAAGGAACTGGAAAAAGCAATGATGAGATTGTTGAAGAGCTTGCTACCTCAATCTTGGCTAAAATTCCTGGTATGGAACACTCTGAATTTTCACTGACAATTTACAGTTGTCTTATCCTGTATTATTATTTTTAGATTAGTTATATTCATTTTATATGTATTTATTGATATGTATTTTGAATATGATGTGGGTTATGTTGAATCTCTCAATGAGTGAGAGTAGGTGGGATATAAAACAGTAAAATAAATAAATAAAAATAATTCCTTTCTAACTTCCTTTTTTGTCACAGCTGGTAACTAGACAGTTTTCCTTAATTTTCTTATCTAGGCAATCGTTTGTTAGAATTGTACAATAATCATATAAATCCTTTAATATATTTGTTTTTCTGTAAACCTAGTTAGATTGTATGAGAGGAAGTGCTGCTTTTCGAATAACTTCTTGTTATTGTTGTTGTTGTTTTTAAAATAGAGGGATGGGAAAAAAACTATAGGGGAAGATTGTGGCCATGGGTCCCCCCTGTGACTGTTCCCAGGCACTGGATCCAACTTTGTAAGGAGGCATTCCTTCCAGTCCTTTCATAAGCAGTTTCAGCAGGTTTTGGGCAATTTGATTTACTTATATATTGTTCTGTATATATATAGCTTTTTATTTAGCACTGTTGGTTTGAATCCCTGCTCACTGGGTGACCTTGGATAAATCACATAATCTTGGCAGAAAAATCCATGTTAGCTTTGCCTTAGGTTCTCCATAATTTAGAAACAATTTGAAAGCACACCACAATAAAGTTTTTTTTCTATTGTTTTACATTATTGTTTTACATAGTTAGAATTCTAGACATTTTAACATTATTTTAATCTTAATATTTTGTACAGTATATTGTAAGCCACATGTGATTTTATTTGTGTTTTTCTTGAAGGTTGTCTTCTCTCAACCTAAAGGGTATAAAAGTAAGGGTATAAAATAAAGTGATTGACTAAAATTAAGTGATTGCATGAGATATGTGACCAGCATTGTCAATTGAGTCACAACAGCATATAGTCAATTGACTTTACAACTTAGTTTATGTACATGTCAGGCGGCATTTGCCTTTTTGTCTTTCCTTTTCCAAATTTATTTAAGGATTAGTTTGTTGCTGATGTAACAACAAAAAGACAGTAGATGTAGTGCAGGGGTCCACAAACTTTTTAAACAGAGGGCCAGGTCACAATCCCTTAAACTGTTGGAGGGCTGGATTATAATTTGAAAAAAAAAACATGAATGAATTCCTATGCACACTGCACATAGATTCGTAGTGCAAAAACCACTTTAAAACAATACAAAAATTAAAATGAATATAAATTTATTAGTATTTCAATGGGAAGTTTGGGCCTGCTTTTGGCTGATGAGATAGGATTGTTGTTGTTGTTGTTGTTGTTGTGTGCTTTCGAGTCATTTCCGAGTTAGGTTGACCCTAAGCGAGGGCTGGGTAAATGACCTTGGAGGGCCGCATTCGGCCCCCGGGCCTTAGTTTGAGGACCCCTGATGTAGTGGTTTCAATGTTGGAGACCAGGATTCAAATTTCTGCTTACTTAGCCATAGAAATCCATTCTGCCTCAGAGAAAGTTAAGGGCAAGTTGTCTCCAAACAAATCCTGCCAAAAATATCGTGTGATAGGTTCACCTTAGGGTTGCCATAGTTCAGAGATGGCTTGAAGGCAGACAGCAACACCAATGTAATAGTACCTGGATTGTGGACCTCCTTCTCAAGAAAGTCAGGCTGGCTGCAATGTCATTGATTTTTTATTCTTTTGCTACAAATATAACATAACATTTTTATTATTTTTATTGTTTCTTACAAGATAAAACTCTTACACATTTTAGCCTTTCTGACCTCCATTATTTTTATATTTTAGCCCCATTTTAATTCATTAATTAAATTCGATACATCCCATTTGTGTTTCATATAAATGTTGGCTATTTGGTAGCAAACCATTTCATACTTTAAAACAGAACAAAACTTTTTCCTTTTGATGCAGTGTAATATATAGTCAACAGACTAAAATAAAGTTAATTTATAATTACAGACAGAACAACTCGTGAATACAGCAATATATCAACATATAACCCATAAGTAACACTCTACTCTTTTTGGCTGCAGATAGTGTCTTTTGCATTCTTCCCTCACAATGTCCTTGGCTTCAGTCCAGAGTTCTTCTGATCAATTATCCTTAATAGTACAAATCTATTTTTACATTATCTTTAAATTCTACAGGGATGTTCTTTAGGGTGTGTTTTGGTACAGTAGTTGGTTCAGTGTTCTTCTTTAGCTTTATTCAAATTCTTAACTGTTCATGGTCAATGCCACAATCTGCTCCTGGTTTTGTTTTTGCAGAGAGGATAGAGTATCTTCTGCTTCTAATTATATAGTCTATTCAATTTCTTTATTGACCTTATGACAACATCTATATGTATAGATGTCTCTTTGCCTGCCTGAAGAATGTGTTTGCAGTGAACACATTTTTGATCTCACTAAAATCAGTAATTCTCCCGCTTTATTTCTTAATCCTAGGCCAATGGCCCATTATGGTGTGTGATTAGTTTCTTCCCCAGCTCCAACACAGAATCTTTGAGTTTCCTCCTTTTCCACCTCTGTAGCTGGAGTGCTGGTTTTGACTTTCAAAGCCCTATATGGTTTGGGTCCAGGTTACCTACAGGATCGCCATCTCCAACACATTCTGCCCTTTAGGACGCTTATTACTGTAAACACAAGTAGAATGATACAAATTTCAATAACAATTCCGCAAGGTTAAACAGAACAAACAAATAATGATATTTCACCTACATTTTCTCTCAATTTGAAATGTCCTCAATTCAAGTGTTATTTTAATTGATCAATGCTTTATATTTTCTTTTTCCTTTTACTCTAGCTATCAAAATTCCCCATTTCTATTCCCAATTCTTCTTGAAACAGCCTGTTGTGTATTTAATTCTCCTTTGAAAGTGTAATCCTGGAGCATGAAATCTGCTAAATATTCAAACCATTTTTAATTCCCATTTTCTATGCTCTTTCCAACACAGAGCTATAGTTGCTTGGGCAGTTTCTATCATATATTTTATGATATCAGCCCATTCATTAATGCTGCCCTTACCATATATTTTCTGGGTTAAAATTGCTTTTTATTCAGCTCTACTTTTACCCTATTAATTCTTCCAGTTCTTTATTTTAGTATAATTTTTGTATCCTACCATATGCGCATAAAAGCCGGCACTCAAAGGACCTCCTTATCAGCCACCCCACAGCTGTAGAATTACCTGCCAGAAGAGCTCCAACAACTAAACGAGGAGTCAGAATTTAAAACACAATTGAAGACCCATCTCTTCTGGCAGGCCTATCCAGTCAACTTTCAATCTTGAGTTTTGTTTTACATTCTATTGCTACTATATGCCAATTCTGTCACTGTGTTTGGTGCAGTAACTCAGAGGACCTTTTCATTGGCCACCCCACAACTGTAGTATGATCTGCCAGAAGTTTTTATATTTTAACTATATTATTTATTGTATTTATTTTGTGTTCATGTTTTTGAATTTGTTGTACCCTGCCTCCAGCCATTATTATTATCCTCCTCATCATCATCATCTTGGATGACAATTATATTGATAGATTTTCCTTGATACTATTCAGTCAGGCTCTGTATTGTATCCACTGACTGCTTTGCCACATCCTCTAACTGCTTTTGCTTCATTTCTTCTCACTATTAATGCCACCACATCACTTCTTAGATATTCATTCCTGAGTAAAACACTGAAAATGTCCTTTTTCTGTCCACTTTAGGCTGCTCACCCCAAATACTGCGATATTTATACATCTCATTTCTTGTTTTCCAAGGTTAACCTTCCATGATTCATGCTGCTCACATTCCATGTTCCTACTTCAGACTTTCATTTTACTTCTGAGCAAAAGCGGAACATCTGTTTGGCTTGAGTTCAGTTGTATTATTAATCATAGCATAACTTGAAGTTGTCTTCTGCTCTTTCCCAGTCACCTATGAGCATCTTCCAACCTGCAAATCTCATTTTGAATTGTCCCACCATAGTATTTTCATGGGAAAACACATTCAGAAATTGTTTTCTACTGCTTCCTTCTATGCAGTACTAACAATATTAGTTACGATGCTTCAACTGTGCTCTCTGAGAGATCCTCTGCCACTATCTTACAAACAGAAAGATACACAACTACTAATATTGCTGCTTCCAAGTTGCTCTTTGAAATATTTTGCCTGGTTCCTCAGCAAAAGCCTGTGTGATGAGGGAGATCCTACCTATAACATCGCTACTAACGAGAGCACACAATCCCATCACCATGGAATCCCATCACCAAGGGGCATTTGATATTACGTACCATACATTTGAGTAAATTCTTATATTGTATTCTGGATTGATGTGATGGAAGTGCAAGTATGTTATTGGGTATTGATTGTTGGAGTAATTTTGTGAAAATAAATTTTGTTTCAGAATTTGTAGTATTGAAGGGGTTAATATATGTGACAAAGAAACAGGGTCCCATAAATTATATATCAGTGGAATTAAATATGTGAAGCTTTTAAATGAAATGGAACAAAGCTTTTAGGGACTGTTTGTTGAGAATTTGAAAGTGTATCTGATTATACCGACCTCATGTTCATCACATTGTAGTGGCATAAGACATTTCCTGTGTTGCTTTATATAAATCATATTTTAATATGGTGTTTCACGAAACACATTCAGAGTAAACTATAAAGAAAAAGAATATTCTGTTTTCTCCACATAAGGTTTCTTATCAAACTAAAGAATGTCTTTTGTTGCTGTGCTACTAGCTCATAGCAATTGGTTGGGTAGAATAAAGCAATCTTCTAAACAATTATGACAGCAAAAAAATCCATTTAAAGCATAAGTATTCTTCGGCACACATCATTATGCAGCTAAAACACAAACAAGTCAAGATGAATTACTTGCATGCAGTATTTTTTTCTGAACTCTAACCCAAATAGTGCATGTTGTCAAAACTAAAAAGTCTTTAGTACACTTCGTAACTATAAAAGAGTTGAAATGTATTTCAGTGTGTTATTTTCATGAGAAAAAAAAACCACTATAAAACTCAGAGATGCCAGCTCTCAATTTCAATCAGATTAAACTAGCATGACTTTGATTTATACATTTGGAAATCAGTGATTTTCATTTGGAAGAAATGAAATGTAGATAGTAAATTTAGGGATAGTTATAAGGTTTTCTGCTTGTTTTTGTTTTATTCAAGAGAACAAAGTACAAACATAATAAACAGAAACATATACAAGAAAACATATTTAAATAGTATTTGTTGCGCAGCAAACTGATCTTAGCCACGTCACATGCACAAGACACACAGACAAGAGTAAAGGTGAACAGAAAAATCTTTAGCCTTAATAGCAGAGATGAAAGACAAACGTGCAATGTTGCATACAAAAAACAAACAGTGCAAGAAACTTACATAGTCTTTGTAAGTAACACAAAATAAGGCATCTTCATCTTAAATCAAATGAAAAAGCAAAACATAAACCGTGATCCAAGATTGCTGGTTGACCTACATTTCCAGCTGCACATAATAATTACCTTCATAAGGTTTTTCTTCAACACATACTTGGTCCTGCTACAACTTACTGTAACAGTATTTACATAGAGGAAGTACGGTGTAACAAAGGATTTTTTTTTTTTACTGTATAGAGCTAAAGGGCCACTACTGCACTGACATATAAGTTGTTTACAACTAATAAAATCAACAAAGATACTATGTAACTATTTTGCATTCTGCAATGTAGACTTTTTTCTTGATCGTTGCTTATAATATAAATACATAAACTTCTATATAGGAGTTTCTGGTATATTCTTTAGTTTGATTTTTATTTCCTTAAATACTAATGCCCAACATTTTTGTATGAATTTACAAGAACACTACATATGGATATATGAGTCTATTTCTTGGCATCCTCTCCAGCATTGATTTGAATATTTCCCATATATGTAATTTAATCTAACTGGTGTTAAATACCATCTCCATATTATTTTATAATCGTTTTGTTTAATTCTTATAGACATATTTTTAATATGTACATATTCCATATTTTTTCCATTTTTGAATATTCAGAGTTTTTCCCTGCTTTAATTTATTTCCTCTTCTTCCTAATAATTAGATAATAACATTTTTACTTGTTCCAGTTAACTTGTAAGTCTGTTATTCTTGCAGACTTCATGAGCTTCCATTTTTTCCCCACTGTTGTATTGGGTTTTCAACCATTAAAAGAGTGTCATCTGCAAATAAATGTATGCTGTACTTTTCTTTGGTTCCTAGTCCTTTTATGTTTACTTCTTCTCTAATTACATTAGGTAATATTTCCATCACTGTTGTATATTGCATTCTTCTGTGCAGAACATATATTCTAAAAGACAGACCTCAGTTTATGTCAGTTAATTAACCCAATTTCTAACAGAAAGAAGAATACTTTTTGTGGATGTTTTTAGATACAATTTAAAGCAGTTTTTCTCAAACTCTGCTCCTCCAGGTGTTTAAGACATCAGCTCTCACAATTCCTAACAGCTGATAAACTGCCTGGGATTTGTGGGAGCTGAAGTCCAAAACACCTGGAGGTACTGAGTTTGAGAAACACTGATTGAGAAGAACACTTCACCAAACATAGAGTGACACTTTCGCAGAACCCCTGATTAAGTTTCCTTTTCAAAATAGCTGTATTGTGGGAGCCTCCATCCCACCTGTGCTCTACTGTCATCTTCCTTCTAATTGAAGATTCAAGTCAGAAAAGATTAGATCCCTTTCTTGATTCAATCCAGCTTTCATACAGAAATTTTCCCATTTATATCTTTATAGCTCATGTGGAATAAAAACTTGTCCACACCCCGTTTTTATAGATCCACTAAAGTCCTTGTGCTTTGGTTAAATTAAGATTTTTATTTTAAAAAATGAAACAAAAATCTGCCTAATAATGAAGTAATTAAGAAAAGTTAACAATTGTTTGGCAAAGCAAATCTTTAATTGGTTGCTTTCTCTACTAATGAATTTGTCCGTCATTCTGACAGTTATGTACCCCACAAGCTATGCAGAATAGAAACGAAGAATGATAGTCTCCATTTATGGTCTGCATATTTTTATTTAGACATCTCATTTCATTTGATGGGTGTTACTCACAAGTAGGATTTGCATTTTTAATTTTTCACTGATTCCAGAATATGCCAGTAGTTGTGTCAAAAACATTTTCCAAGTTTCTTTGCTACATGGTTCTACAAAGGAAGTCAGTTCAAGTGACATATCCATCTCAGAAGTGATACATCGAATCTGGTGTGTTACCATTGCTCTAGATTGCTTCAATTTGATGTGGTGTTTGGCACAATTTCTAGAGTACTATTTCATCATCATGGCCAAGTATGACAGTCTTCAAAGTCTAGAGTCTTGGTGGGTCCATAAATAACTGTAGAGACCTATTCTGGATTCACATGGTCTTTTGCAAGGAGGACATACATTTCTAGATGGAAGGTGGTCCCAACAAGGGTTTGCTTGACGCACTATCCTCTTGACATGTTTCTCCCTTTTGCCCTCTATTTGCGACTCTTCAAAATCCACAGCACTGTTGACAATACCTGATCTCTAGTTAGGCTTCCCAGTTCTCAGTGTTTATTCCACATTTTAAGGATAGCTTTAAGCCCATCGTTAAATCTCTTTTACTGTCCACCAACATTTCATTCTCCATTCTTGATCTGAGAGTAATGGAATCATTCCAGAAGTTGAGAGTGACGTTTGTTGATAGTCCATGTTTTGATGGCATGAGTTGGAAGGACAATAGTTATATAAACAAGTATCTTGGTATTCTAATGGATATCCCAATCTTTGAACACTCTTTGCTTCATTCAAAAAAAATGTTGCACAAGCAGAACTCAGATGGTTTTGTATTTTGTCGTTGATGTCAACTTTTGTGAAGAGGTGACTGTCTAGGTAGCTGTCTCTTCCTGTGCTGTCATTGGAGAATAACCTAACTAGTTATATATTTTCTGTCTATAGGCTTTTAAAGAATGGGTTGCCAGGTTTTGCTGATACGTGACATAGCATTTTGTGTAGTATACATTTCATTGCAATAAATATCTTTACAGCAGAATCTCTCCTTTTGTCATAATATTAGAATCTAAGATCATGACCTAAAGTTGAATCTCTTTGAAAAGGAGATTAGATAAATTAATTGAGGTTAGGGGCCATTACGGTCTACAAGCCAGGATAGATATCACATCCAGAGTCAGATGCCTCTGGGTAACTGGGGAATATAAGGTGAAAATCCTCCTGGCATTATGCTCAGAGGTAACTGATTAGCCTCTATGAGCAGAATGTTGGACTAGAAGGTCCTTCAGTCTGAAATCATGATTTCGCTAATGCTCTTATGTGTGTCTATTTGAGATTAAAGTCCATTGGTTTCATTTGGACTTATTCCCAGATAATTCTGTGTGAAGGATCAAACCATTGGTGTAAAAGAGTCATGCCAATTTTATAAATATATGCATGACCAAGGATTGAATGACATTGATCCTTCTAGATCTTCCTCCTCACATCCTGCCCACAAATCATAATGCCTAGACAACCGCTATCCATGTTTGGATTTTTAATAAGCTTAGTAGCTCTTCCATTTATTATAGGCAATCGAAGGAAAAGTAAGTTGGAGTTCAGGAAGTAAAATTTACAGGGTTTTTTAAAAAAAATAGTGAGTGTAAAGACCGCAAGATAATTGAAAAGGCATTACTGTATGTGTATATCTATGTAAATGTATATGAGAATGGATACACAAACACACCCATATATATAGTACACGTAGTCACATATATATATGCGTACATGATCACTTTGTAATAGAATTTAAAATTCCTTTAAAATAATGGATAACTTTGATTCTGGCTTCTCTGGTAACTGTTTTTGAATGGATTGCTGGTGTCAATCTTTTAAGCTTGTTGAATTATTCAGTGTATGCAAAGCTTTCCAAAGATTAGATTTTTTTGTAATATTGTGTTGATATTTTCTTTTTCTCTTTTTACAATATTTCAGTAAAACTGCTTAGCTCGGGTTTCTTCTTTGACCAGAAGTGTTGTCCATATTTCCAATGTTTGTTGTATATAACAAAGCCACACTGAATAGTCTTCTCATGGGTATAAGACATACTCAGTGTAAAGTCTGCAGAGTTCTCTATGTTTTCACATCTTGTCCTTCCCAAATATGCTCCTCCTGTGAGAGGACTGAGAATGAGAGTGGTGGTAGTAACTTGGCTGAAAGTAAGGGAGCACATTCATGAATTTAAGATGCTTTAGAGTCTAAACTCTAGGAGCATCTAATCCTCACAACTGTAGAAGTGCCTAAAGAAATAATTCTGCCCAACCCAATGGAATTACCTTGCATGGGAACAGGGAAGGGTTAAATTGTCCCTTTCCTCTTTCTAGCCATATGTGGTGTTTAGTTCATGTGTATCTTCAAAGTGCTGGTTTTGACCTATAAAACCCTATGCGGCTCCGGCCCAGCGTACCTGTCCGAACGTATCTCCTTCTATGTCCCACCTCGGAATTTAAGATCTTCTGGGGAGGCCCTGCTCTCGGCCCCGCCTCTGTCACAAGTGAGGCTGGTAGGGACGAGTGACAGGGCCTTCTCAGTGGTGGCCCCTCGCCTGTGGAATTCACTCCCCGGGGAAATTAGGTCATCGACAACCCTCCTCTCCTTCAGAAGGAAGCTGAAAACATGGATATGGGACCAGGCCTTTGGGTAATCTGGCAGACTGACAAGGTAATGATGACCAGAATCTGGAAAGGACTAGGGTAATGCTGAATGGACTTATGGATTTTAGAACTTGGTGAACGTTGGCCACTAGATTGCCTTTTAGTTGTTATTGTATTTCTTGAATGTTTTAACTATTGTGATTATTGCTGTTATGTATTTTGTCTGTTGAATTGTTGGCATCGAATTGTGCCGGTTATAAGCCGCCCTGAGCCCCCCCCCCCCCCAGGGGGTTGAGAAGGGCAGGGTAGAAGTGCCCGAAATAAATAAATAAATATCTTCTTCAGTGCTTGCTAGCCCATGCACGCTTGCTTATTTAAGGATCAAAAAAATAGTAATAATACACTGAACAAAAAAACAAGCTTTTCTAAAGTATCCAAATATTATCTATTTTTCAGAGAAACTTGACATGGACACTGCCTCAGAAACACTTTTTGTCAAGGATGACAAAGGACGGGTAGACTCTCTGACTACAGTCCTTGGGCAAGAAGTGGATCGTTTTAACAACCTCCTCAGTCTTCTAAGGGTATAACTATAATTCACCTCCCTCTCCCCCAACTGACATAAACATAGGTTGAGTATCCCTTGTCTGAAAAGCTTTCGAGCACAAGGGGTTTGGATTTCAGATTTTTTTCCCCCCTGATTTTGGAATACCTGTATTTGCACATCATGAGTTGTCTTGGACATGCAATATGAGTTTAAATGCAAAATGCATTTATGTTTCACATACACCTTATGTGCATACCCTGAAAGTAATCTTATACACTATTTTTATACACTGTTTTAATATGTGCCTGAAAGAAAGTTTGTGTACACTGAATTATCAGAAAGTAAAGGTCTCACTATCCCAGCCACATGTGTGAACAATTTTGGAATATTTTGAATTTCAGAATTTCAGATAATGAATGCTCAACCTATATAAGTGTTATTGATTTACTATAGTTGTGTTTATGATTAAAAGGAATGATTATGCCTTAATGAGGCATTCATAGCTTGCTCTAAAGTACAGCTAATTGATCTTGCTAAATATGATAATACTGTGCAGACAGTCGATCTGGACCAGGTGCCTTTTCTGATATCATTTTCTTAAGTGCTTCAACAAATTCCACCATACGTATCAAGTCCCTTTTTTACTCGTCCTTAAGCATTGGACAGTCTTGTCTTTCTATATATTTTTCAATCTTGTCTTCAGCGAACCATGAAGCCTTGTAAAATAATGTATAATATTTCTAAGAAGTCCTTATAATATTGCACCTTTTCATCTCCATCTATAATCTTTTGTGTTAATTTCTTTTCTGTCTTTTCATAGTTTATATGCTAGCCATCTTCTTGATTTATTTGCCAGCTCAATTTTGATTTCCCATATCTCATCTCCTTTTCAGTCTCAGCCAACATTGAAAATTGTAGTTCTGCACTCATCTTGAACAATTTGTAGTCATGATTTTGCTGGTTTTCATTTTAAATTTAACTCACACCATTGTCCTCATTTTCCCTCCCAGTTGTCTAAGCAATGTCTTTACTCATCTCTCTGATTACTAAAAGATAAATCCAAATGGAGTTATTTGTCTATCAGACAGGAGCGTATTACTAAATACACCTCTTTTTTTGCTGTTGCTTGTGCTGCAAATGCATCAACTGGATGAAGATGGGTCTTCGTTCCCAGTGCCCTCTGCCTTGTCACGTCCCACCAAGACAAAAGCTCTGTAAACTACCTCCAAGTCCTTAATTCTGGGGGGACAATTTTCATCAATACATAGTATCACTTGACCGGTATACTCTGCAGTTGATGGCTTTCCCCAAAGGAACTTTCCAAGAAAGCTCTCATATGGCTGGTTTCTCAAATGTAGGCTTTACCCACACTAAAGGTCTTCCATTTCACGGGAGTTTAGTTTTACTGAGAAATGAAATTACTCCCTCAATAGGGTGCAGGAAATAAGACAGGCTCCATAGCATGGGTTTTGGTTACCAGTTCTCATACTGTATTAAGTTCTGAAGCCAGATTTATGATCATAGATGCTTTTTCAGCTGTCTCACATTGTCTGTACAACAGCCTACTTATTGCTGATCTCTATACTCTTTCATTTAAGGCATTTTCTCATGCTTCTTCATTTATTACAAAAATACTTTCTGTTTCTATTAAAACAGGATATTGTGTTGCTTCCTTTTTTCCCACTCACAGTGGAGGTCACTGCATTTCTTTGACATCACTGCCCTTCTCCCAAAATAAAAATTTATTTGTTTCTTCAGCGTGGTCACTGTGAAATCCACATTTGTGGTATTTCCTGCGTCCATGCAGCTGATTCTGATCCTAATTGAAAAGCTTTTGCCAAATCAGGGACTCCAGCCCGGCCCATCCACTCCAGTAATAAAGCCAGGCAGCGGGGCTTGAGGCCTTAGTTCCTTTTGTCCGCGAAAGCAGCAACAACTCTGTGTTCTCTCCTAAAACATTCTTATATTTGTAAGTGGCATCATTTTTGCATTTTTTCCCACAAAAGCATGGAGTTTAGCCTCTATCTGCTCCCACTTCTCTCCTCCTTGATTTTTTGATTTCTCTGTCAGATTCAGGATTCTCATTATCATTCTTGAAGGTCAATCTGGCAACTATAGGTTCGTTTAGAAGTGAACATTCTCTTCGCTCTCCTTTATCTGATCCTCTTGTAAAGAGATTTATTTATTATTTATTTATTTCACAGTTTTCTATACCGAGCTTCTCAACCTCATTGAGGGACTCAGCCCGGTTTCCAGCCATAAAAACATATACACTCATTAAAATATCATATATCACAATTACAAAAACAACTTTAAAAACACTGCAAGGCTTTAGCAATTTCTGGCCGCAAGTAGGCCTGTGCCCTTCCCCCCCCCCCCTTGGAGGTTGGAGGTTGTTCTTTCCGCCCTTACAAAACCACCATTTGAGCCAATGGCCACTTCTGACATGTCCCATCTATCATGGAAAACAGCATTTTTAGTGCCTATTACTTCTGCTCGTCGTGCTAGCGCACTTACGGCTCTTTGAGTTGATAGTCCTTACCTGAAATTTCATAAGGATAAGATCGTGCTGCACACAGACATTTCCTTCTTACCTAAGGCAGCATCACAGTTTCATATGTCTCAGGACATTGTCCTTCCAACCTTATTTCCAAACCCCTCTACTCTTCTGGAGCAGTCTTTACACCTTCTTGATGTGCGGAGAGTCCTTGCCTTCTATGTCCACCACACAGCTCTATTATGAAAGTCAAGACTTTTTGTCAAGTACTGTAAGGACTCTGTAGGCCTTCCAGTTTCTACCCAGAGATTGGCAGCCTGGATAGTTGCAGCTATTCGGCTAGCATATCAGATGGCAGGACTGGACTTACCTGTTGAGATCCATGCTCATTCCACTCAAGCAGTGGCAGCTTTTTTGAAGCAATTGGACTTTTTACTTCTTATTAAGGGAAATTTGGGGCCACTCTTCTTTTGATCAGCCTTTCAGAATGAACTCGCTTTAGGCACCTTTCCTTTGCACATTTCCTCCCTTAGCTTCTACCTTTATTTAATTCGTTACTTCCTACAAATCTTTTCATTTGCAACTTGGATATAGTGCTTTCAGTTCGTTTCACAATTTGCATTTAGAGCAAGATGAATGTATGGATACAGGATAAAACAGTCCCTAGCTTCTCAATATGCTTTCAGTAACTTCACTGGAAAATGTTAACTTTCTCAGAAAGTTTTCCTATAGCCTTAAGTAACACAGTATATCTTTTTGGGAAAGCATCACACAGTTGTTTTTCAAATTATTTTTTCCTCAATATTTATTAATGTCATAGCTGAAACTGCCTTGAAGGGGGAGTGTGATAAAATTGGAAAACGGCTCTAAGAATATATCTGTTTTCTAAGGCAGGGAAATTTTACTGACAGAGATTTTTTACCCTTATTTCTCAGCACATTTGATTATGTCATATTTGATTATAGATAAAGCCCAATGCTGGTCAAGTGGATTTTACTGCTTTCATTTGAATGAATCGTTTTAAGACATGAATGAATACTTCTTTCTTTTTTAGGCCTTCTGAGTTTTGCCTTTTCAAACAAGTATCCAACAAAGTTCAACAATAAAAAGGGCTTCTATTCTTATGTCAGTAGAAAAAGGAAAAAGAAGGAGGCAATAGGACCTCTTCGAGGAGAAGATGGGGCAATGCTGACAGGGGATAGGGAAAAGGCAGAACTACTTAATGCCTTCTTTGCCTCGGTCTTCTCACAAAAAGAGAGTCTTCAACCTCAGCAAGATGAAGTGGATGAGGGATTGGAGGACATCCAACCCCAAATTGGGAAAGAAGTCGTCCAGGAATACCTGGCCGCTCTTAACGAGTTCAAGTCCCCAGGGCCAGATCAACTACACCCAAGAGTACTGAAGGAACTAGCGGAAGTCATTTCGGAACCATTGGCAACCATCTTTGAGAGTTCTTGGAGAACGGGAGAAGTCCCAGCAGATTGGAGGAGGGCCAATGTGGTCCCAATCTTCAAGAAGGGAAAAAAGGACGACCCAAACAACTACCGTCCGGTCAGCCTCACGTCGATACCGGGCAAGACTCTGGAAAAGATTGTTAAGGAAGCGGTCTGCAAACACTTAGAAACAAATGCAGTCATCGCTAAGAGTCAACATGGATTTATCAAAAACAAGTCATGCCAGACTAATCTGATCTCTTTCTTCGATAGAGCTACAAGCTGGGTAGATGCGGGGAATGCCGTGGATGTAGCGTACCTGGATTTCAGTAAGGCCTTCGACAAGGTCCCCCATGACCTTCTGGCAAGGAAACTAGTCCAATGTGGGCTAGGCAAAACTACGGTGAGGTGGATCTGTAATTGGTTAAGTGGACGAACACAGAGAGTGCTCACTAATGCTTCCTCTTCATCTTGGAAAGAAGTGACGAGCGGAGTGCCGCAGGGTTCCGTCCTGGGCCCGGTACTGTTCAACATCTTTATTAATGACTTAGATGAAGGGCTAGAAGGCATGATCATCAAGTTTGCAGATGACACCAAATTGGGAGGGATAGCCAATACTCCAGAGGACAGGAGCAGAATTCAAAACGATCTTGACAGATTAGAGAGATGGGCCAAAACTAACAAAATGAAGTTCAACAGTGACAAATGCAAGATACTCCGCTTTGGCAGAAAAAATGAAATGCAAAGATACAGAATGGGGGACAATGCCTGGCTCGAGAGCAGTACATGTGAAAAAGATCTTGGAGTCCTTGTGGACAACAAGTTAAACATGAGCCAACAATGTGATGTGGCGGCAAAAAAAGCCAATGGGATTTTGGCCTGCATCAATAGGAGCATAGTGTCTAGATCTAAGGAAGTAATGCTACCCCTCTATTCTGCTTTGGTTAGACCACATCTGGAATACTGTGTCCAATTCTGGGCACCACAATTCAAGAGAGATATTGACAAGCTGGAATGTGTCCAGAGGAGGGCGACTAAAATGATCAAGGGTCTGGAGAACAAGCCCTATGAGGAGCGGCTTAGGGAACTGGGCATGTTTAGCCTGAAGAAGAGAAGGCTGAGAGGAGATATGATAGCCATGTATAAATATGTGAGAGGAAGCCACAGGGAGGAGGGAGCAAGCTTGTTTTCTGCTTCCTTGGAGACTAGGACGCGGAACAATGGCTTCAAACTACAAGAGAGGAGATTCCATCTGAACATTAGGAAGAACTTCCTGACTGTGAGAGCTGTTCAGCAGTGGAACTCTCTGCCCCGGAGTGTGGTGGAGGCTCCTTCTTTGGAAGCTTTTAAGCAGAGGCTGGATGGCCATCTGTCAGGGGTGATTTGAATGCAATATTCCTGCTTCTTGGCAGGGGGTTGGACTGGATGGCCCATGAGGTCTCTTCCAACTCTTTGATTCTATGATTCTATGAAATGTTACTTTCACTTGTGAGTCTAATATGAAAATTGTTCAAGTCACATCCTAGGAAGAGTAAGGCTAGATATTAGAAACAGTGTAATATGCAGTAGTGGATGTTCCAAACTGGAACAGAACCAGTGTGTTAAAGATACAGGTGTAAGAGAAAATAGCCTTTATCTGGATTCAATGCAAAATCATAATTTAGTGTCATGTGAATGAGCCTCAAGGTCATCTACTTCTTCCTCAACCTCCTTTGATTGATGGTATAAATTCCTGTTACTTTATGGTTACTAATAAAGCATAAAGTTAGAAGCAAAAGTCTGTACAGATTAGAATGGGTTAGTAGAAAATAGATGTAGATTATTATAATCTCAGCTGTCACACTGAAAGATGGAAGGGAGAAATGATCAGACTTATGTATGTAACATTAACGAAGTTTACTTTTACACCACACTCTGAAATAGTAGCTTGCTAGTCACCTATTTATGTGATTCACAGACAACATAAATAAGAATGACAGGTTGCTTAGCTATAATTGTGTTTCTTTGTGCGATCATCAGTGAGATCACACAACCCTTCCCATTCTCCCTGCTGTGTATCCTGCTATTCCTAGTTTGGGTGCCTACGGAACTGGAGTTTGCTGGCACCTGCCCTTATATACCGATGAGGAGAGTGGACAGTGTTACCACCAAAAATGTGTCCCTAGAGCTTTAGATGACTCCAAAGGTACATTCAGCAGGTGCAGGATAACTCATTTGTGAGATCTCACAGATAACTATTCAAAGAGATGCAATTACAAGTAAGCAACTATTCATCTTTTTCTTGTGTACACAAATGTAGAAGACAACTTTCCGGCACTGATTTGATTCTATGTGCATGATTTAACTTTGCACTAGTTCTTTTAGGTCTCATCTATGCAGCCCTAAAATGCAGGCCAGGGAACAGGTTAGCCTGAGTTGTCCAAACGATGCCTCAGGCTAATTCACTTTAACCCAGAGTAAACCTGCAAAATACCTGGAAAGATGGTATTTTGCCTTCATAAGCAAGATAAATTGGCATTTAAACCACCGGTTCCACTCACATATGGGCCTGTGTGGAGTGGTCTTAAGTCAACTGCAGAGCAGAAAGGTTCTTTAGAGTCAGAAAAGAAGAGTCTGCTCTTATATGACTGTCATAGTAAGGTGCTTTTTTCATGTCAAAGTGAAACTTTCTTTGTTAAACTTTCAGACCTCTCTAAAAACACTTAACAAAGCAATTGCAGGCTTTGTAGTGATGTCAGAAGAAATGGAGAGGGTGTACCAGAGTTTTCTGAACAACCAGGTACCAGAACTATGGGCCAACAAAGCATATCCATCACTAAAACCTCTAGGAGGATGGGTGAAAGATCTTGTTCTGAGAATTGCCTTTTTAGATGTAAGTATACATGCTATTCGTACAGGAATATATTAAGGTTTTATTTCAGGGTTCTGCTGATGTATCACCTGTGAAATATATCCAAAATATTAATAAAGAATTCAGACCATGTTTATACTTCTTCTTTAAAAGTCATGTTTGCTAATGAACTGCAGTAGTAAATAGTAAAGCCAATAGTATTACTTTATAAAATAATAAACAAAAAGAAAATATATATGTCCAGAATCCAAATGTTTACTGAGCCAATAATAGAGAGAGAAAAATACAGAGACCAGAGCAATTATGGAAGTACCAGCAGTTAGGCATAGTTAGAATTTATTTGAAAAGGGAATGAAGGACCTAGGGATTGAAAAAAAGACTAAAAAAATCTGAGGGTGGTTTTGAAGAAATATAAGAGGCACTATGAATATTTGAGGGGGGCAGTGAGTCATCAAGAAAGAGCAGACAGAATCATTTAAGGGGTTTGAGAGGATGTGAGGCACTAAAAGGTGGTAGAGAAAGCAGAATGAAGGTTATGCGCAAGTTGTTTAGCAAGGAGGAATAAGGGAAACATAAACATTGAAAGAGGAGGAAATAGAAAAAAAGAACATAAAATCATGGCATTTTTTATTTATTACAACTTAGTTTCCATCTTGGTTAGACTAGTAAGTGCCTAATATGAATCACAACAAATAATCAAACTAGAGAACACTTCTAGCTTATCCTTGGCATTTCCTTTTTTAAATAAAAAACAAACATTTTCCTCAACACAGGGCTGACAATAACACCATTGCTTCTCCCAGCTGGATTAACTGATTATTTACAGTAGAGATATTTTTTTTCATGGAAAAAAAGCATTGCAAATTAAGCACCTTCTGTATTTGCAAAAGGCATTTTCCCAAATGTATTTTGGTGCCATAATTTGATAGGGCATTACCTATTGTTGAAGACAGTTCTGCAGTTTTATTGCAGCTGTTAAAATAATGAGCCGCTATTGGTCTATTAGGTGAAAATTCCCTAGACTTGTCTTTAAAGACGTTCAGAGACAGTAATTGTACATTAAATGTTTTTTCAAATCTGGATCCCCTAGAAGAAAGACACCAACAGGCTGCCAAATACTTGAAGTATCTTACAAAACTAATAACAGATAGAAGCAGCAACCACAGAAACAGGGAATGTGGCGTGTAATCATCCCTAACAGAATCAGCAGTTTGTTGTCCAGGGCAGTTGATGCAGAGGCTTGGTTCTCCATCTTCCCCAGGTTAAGAAGCTATTCTCTCTGATCAGTCTATGAGAATGATAACCACAGTAATCATTAAGCAGCCTTCTGCACTCATAGTTTTTCTGATTATGGGGCAAAAGAAAAATAAGAGAAGACCTATAAATTCACACTAGGGCTTTATTTTTATTTTTAACTAGCCGTCCCCTGCCACACATTGCTGTGGCCCACATGGCGGTTCTGTGTGGGAGGTTTAGCCCAATTCTATTGTTGGTGGGGTTCAGAATGCTGTGATTGTAGATGAACTATAAATCCCAGCAACTACAACTCCCAAATGTCAATCTTTTATTTTCCCCAAACTCCGCCAGTGTTTACATTTGAGCATATGGAGTATTTGTGTAGAGTTTGGTCCAGATCCATCATTTTTTTAGTCCACAGTGATCTCTGGATGTAGGTGAACTACACCTCCAAAACCAAAGGACACTGCCCACCAAACCCTTCCAGTATTTTCTGTTGGTCATGGGAGAACTGTGTGGAAGTTTGACCCAATTTTCTCGTTGGTGGGGTTCAGAATGCTCTTTGATTGTAGGTGAACTATAAATCCCAGCAACTACAACTCCCAAATGACAAAATCATTTTTTTTAGTGAAGGACATACATTGGGTTGTTAGGTGTCTTGTTTCCAAATTTGGTGTCAATTCGTCCAGTGGTTTTTGAGTTCTGTTAATCCCACAAACGAATATTACATTTTTATTTATATAGATGGTGTATCAGGTATATTTAACAACTGTCAACTTGTCCCCCTTTAGTTCTGGCTAAAAAGAGGTCCACCCAAATCATTTTGGATCTCTGGTTTCTTCTTTCCACAAGGATTTTTAACAGGTAAATAATAATTGTTCCTTCTGTTGCTCATATTTATGTGATTAGAAATGGCAGCCTCCATCCTCAAAAACACACAGGAGGAGAGATAACATTGGGAAACCTCCAGTTTTACAGAAGCATACCAAATCTCTATGGGGCAAGTGTGAAACTCCTAGTTCCCAATGACTTTATGGAAATGAGCATGTTCATTGCCCATGGAAGACCAACTGTGAGTGGGTGGGAAGGAGAACGGATTCTTAGCTGATTGACTAGACCATCAAGCAGGCTTCTAAGATATAGAAACACACACACACATTTAAAGTTATGTACCATCTAGATTTAATTGCCTAAATTTAACTAAGGATTGTATGCTGAAATGCAGATTGTAAACCAGATCGCAACATGAATCTGAGCTTCACATTGCCAGCTGTAATTGAGGTAACTCAACATTTTTCATCTGAATCATTTACAGTACGGGAGACCTACTAACGTTGATCTATCACTAAGCCCTGTTTGGGATTTCAGGAAACAATTTAGCTTAAGAAATGGCCATGGAGAATGCCATGCTACATGTTTCTACCTCTGGAATTGTTCCTTGATTGCCAACCCAGATACCTCCCTATCTTGTTCATGCCCAGCATTATTTTAAATTGTAATTACATTCGGCCCAGCCATAGATTTTAAATGTGTGTTGTGCTATTGTCAATGCTATTTGTGTTGAGATTTATTTTAATTGCTTTGTATTGTTGTTGTTATTGCTTGTATTGATGTATTGTGGGCTCGGCCTTATGTAAGCCGCACCGAGTCCCTTGCGGAGATGGTGGTGGGGTACAAATAAAGTATTATTATTATTATTATTATTTATATGAATATCTTTAGAAAGAGGCTGACTCATGTACAATGGAACATTGGCTTCCGTGTGAGCCAGCATCCCAGCAGTGCCCTATATCTTTCATACATTACTTCAAAATATGAAGTGTCACAGCACCAGGCATGTAGCCGGGGGGGGGGGGCGCTCGGGGGGCTTCAGCCCCCCCCCCCAAATTCTCATGGTGGTTCGCGAGAAGGCCTTACTGGTGCATTATTTAAACTGTTGTTTATTCATATCATGATCTGATCACCATACTCAATATATCCCATATGAATGGGGGTATTGGGGTAATGATACAAAAGGTTTGCTAGGCTAGACCCTCTTTCACTCAGACTCAGCCCCCCCCTGAAACTCAGCCCCCCCCAAAAAAACCCTGAAATTTTTTTAGCCCCCCCCCCCCCCCCCCGAAACGAAATCCTGGCTACGGGCCTGCACAGCACATTATTACTTGGATGTGAAGGAAAGTATTTAATGACACAGGTTTCTATGAAAATTCTTTGCAATTATGAACTTCTAGGTTTTTTTTCAATTTGCTCATTATCAAACTTTAACTTAGCAAAAATGCCTTTCTCCTTCAGTGACTGTTTTTTGTGTTTGTTTTGCATTCTGTGCATGTTGTGCTTGTCAGGAACTCTTCAGAATCATGCTAGAAAATATAACTTACCAATCGATGAGCTCAGTTTTAATTATAATATCATCCCCGTCTATCGTGATCAAGTGCACGTCACCGAAGCTGCTAAAACGTGTCTCTTTGGGCAACAATTACCAATGGATGTTGAGGTATTTAATTTCCTATGATTGTCATCACCATTCAATCACACTAAAAGAAAAACTTGTATTTAAAAAAATAATCATCAGATATATTACAGTTTATATCACATCTGACAAGGGCATATCTCGATCAAAGATAGGACATGTTATTGTCAGTTGGTGAATAGTTAGATCCATTCTTTTTGGTGAATTTCTGTGTTTTTATCAAGTTTTGATATTTATTTCAGCTACCCTCCCCTGAAGATGGTGTGCTGGTTCATGGGATGTTTATGGATGCAAGTCGCTGGGATGATGAAGAAATGGTTATAGAAGATGCTCTGCCAAGGCAGATGAACCCAGTGCTGCCAGTAGTCCATTTTGAGCCCCACCAAAATTATGAACCAAGTCCATCGTTGTATCATGCACCGCTCTATAAAACTGGAGCCAGAGCAGGAACACTGTCCACCACAGGTACGTTTCTTTAATTAAACAGCAGAAAGGAGATCATTCTAATCAGTTTTGTACATTACATTAAAAAATGCCATTGTATGAACGGTCCAGACAATTACTTATCTAAACTACTGCTTTCTTGGGAATGTAAAATCTTAAGGTATGGTAAACTTTCCAGATTTCAACTTGGTTTGTCAATTTGAGTTAAAGTGGAGAATACTTAGGGGATACTTACTACCCCCCCCCCATCCCAGCATTGTAACTTCCCTCTTAAATGTCCCATGCAAACAGATAAACTTTTGGGAAACTTACATGGTGACTCCTCCTCATTCTCCTCTACAGTGTTTTTCTTTTTAAAAAAACAACAAAATGGCTGGGGAGATTGGAGTATCTTTATGTGTGGGTCCCGCGTAGGGCACTTTTCCTGGTTCCTAGAATGCAAGAAAATGTAGTTTTCCTGAAACATCTCAAATTAGAAACTACCCCAGAAAATTAGTGTTTCCCAGTGCCAGGGAGGAGAGAAAGACCATAAAGAAATAGAGAATATAGAGAAAGGAATGTCTCTTTTTCCATTCTTAAATGATGTGTGTATGCTCAGATGACTTATCAGATATACTCTGATTCTTTTGAGATAGTTAGCACAGTGTTGCACTGTATGCGGTATAAATGTTGGAGTGTGCCGAGCTATGTTTATTAAAACCCTTATTTCGTGGCAGTATTGCAAGGACTAGCACATAGGAGTTGTGTATGTCGGGCTCATCAGATTCATATTTTTCAGCCAGAAGTGTTGTAAACATTTGCCAGAAACATGTAACGTGAAAGAGTAGTCATCATTTCAATGAAAAGAGGACCAAATCCACCAGTTTGACCCAGAACTAGCTAGGCATTCATAAGTTTCCTCTGTGTGTACTTGTTTTCACAAGATTTCTCTTCCCTGTGTTGCTATGGGTTTTCTGGGCTGTATGTCCATGTTCCAGAAGCATTCTCTAAACAGCCTGGAAAACTCACAACAGCCCAGTGATTCTGGCCATGAAAGCCTTCGACAACATGTTTCTCTTCTCATTTATAATATTGGCATTGATGATGTCACATACATTACATCCCCTGCCCCTGAACTCTGTCTTCCCATACATTAAAAATGAATCTGTTAGGTAGCACTTGGAAGATAAACCATAACAGTAACTACATAAGTAAGTGACTGGGGAAGGAAGGTGTTTCCATTTCAACCCTTGAGTTGCTTTAAAATAGCATTAGGTTGTTTCCAAATGACTGTAGTGCAACTGACTCACACTCTCCCCTAAATAAATCAAATCTGAAACACAAGTCTTTATTATGTTGTTCCCTGAGGAAAGATACCAAGGCTAGAAAAAAATATTCCAGAAAATATAAGTTTAAAAACATATTCCTCAAATGATAGAAAATTCCAGCAAGAAGAATCCTGGAATATTTCTCTGTGCAGAAATATTTTTATGCCCCACAAACTGTTTCCGGAACAGAAATTCTCTTTTCTGAGCAAAGTTTTCACAATTTTGTGAAAACCAAACTGCAAATAGTCTTCCAAAATGATGCTTTCTTCAATAGGAAGAAAATCGTTAAATTATTTACTACTTCCTTTGCAAACCCTAATTACATCCTTAAAGGATTCTGACATGAAGCTGGTGTTCAATCACACAATACAGAAATGTTCACCATGGGATCCCCCACATTTCTGGCTCCAGCATTAAATGAAAAATCTGGAGAAGGACCCCAGTGCATGCGTTGAATAGTCCTGAATCTAATCTTCCAAAGATTTCCGTTGATATGACACACATGTTTCAGAGCACAGGCTTTGAAAAGGATTTCCACAGTATAAAATACTATTATGGCTCTTGTGCCTTAAAACTGGCATCTTCAAATTCTTCAAAAAAGAAATCCTGGCACGATTAGAAAGAATAGGCTGTTGAAAGAAGGGAGTATTGTAATTTTCTGAGAGAGAAGCGTGAATAGCTAAATGCATATATAACTGCATAAAGGGATATTGGAAGTCACTTCTTTCTTATCCGTTTCATTATTTTTTGTTACATTTTAATTTTTATTGTATTGTATTTCAGTTCTCTTTTTATCATCTTTCCATTCTAAATGTATTTCAAAAATGTTTTTAAAATTCTGACAAAGTTCATATTCACTGGCCTGTTGGAAATATGAGCTTCATGGCTGGAACTCCATATTTCTTTTTTCACTTCACATTTTAATCCCTGATGAAGCACTCGTGTTTTCTCACTTCGTTCTCCACCAGTTGTGCCTGTCCTTCCTCCTTTTGTCCCCCAAGTGGGATGGCAGTGCCATGTCACGGGTAAAACAAAGAGCTGGAGCGATATGCCTTACTTTCAGAGCCACTTCAATGCCAACTTGAGGGAACAGGCTAATATTTCACTGTAAACCACTTTCACCAGATAGATAATACTTGTTAGACTGGGGTAGGCCTGGTGTTTAAATGAACAATAGCAGCCAGTTTACTTTGTTCTTGGAGTATGGTATACAGGTGGCTACTTGTTTTCTTGCACTTTACGGGCAGTTCCCTATAGGTTCTAAAGGTTTATATTTAAGTTCAATTTGTATGAAAGTTGGAACAGATATATTTGTAAGTGTAAACATGAGCTGACAATGTGATGCGATGGCAAAAAAGCCAATGGGATTTTGGCCTGCATCAATAGGAGTCTAGTGTCTAGATCCAGGGAAGTCATGCTACCCCTCTATTCTGCCTTGGCTAGACCACACCTAGAATATTGTGTCCAGTTCTGGGCACCACAATTGAAGAGAGATGTTGACAAGCTAGAATGTGTCTAGAGGAGGGCGACTAAAATGATCAAAGGTCTGGAGAACAAGCCCTATGAGGAGCAGCTTAAAGAGCTGGGCATGTTTAGCCTGAAGAAGAGAAGGCTGAGAGGAGACATGATAGCCATGTATAAATATGTGAGAGGAAGTCATAGGGAGGAGGGAGTGAGCTTCTTTTCTGGAGACTAGGACATGCAGCAATGGCTTCAAATTAAAAGAAAGGAGATTCCTTCTGAACATTAGGAAGAACTTCCTGACTGTCAAAACTGTTCAGCAGTGTGGTAGAGGCTCCTTCTTTTGAAACTTTTAAACAGAAACTGGATGGCCATCTGTCGGAGTGCTTTGAATGCAGCTTTCCTGCTTCTTGGCAAGGTGTTGGACTGAATGTCCCATGTGGTCTCTTCCAACTCTATGATTCTATGATTCTACAGCCAGAAAGATGAGTGCAGTGCTACAAAACACCTTTTGATATGGGTAAGGGAGCCTTGGGGCTCCAATTCAGACTTGGTGGGGGAGCAGGAGGGGAAGGGACCCACATCCCCTCTTGAGCCCATCATGAATGATGAAGGGAGTGCCTTGTGCCGGAGTGGGAGAGGAGGAGACCCACACAATATGCCTTGGGGTAGTGCATCCCCTCCTGAGCCCACCATGAATGACGAAGGGAGTGGCCAACACTTTCTCCCTCCTTGCTGTCCACCCATATCTGCAACCAGATATGGGTGTGTACTGCTGGCAAGTATGGCCGCCTTCCATGCCTGCCTGTCACCATGGCTGAGGCAAAGTCACTGCTGCCCCTGGACACTGTTATCAGTTGTGCAGCTTGTTTGTGGCTGCCACAGACATTCTATAGACCACCTCCTCTCACACCCTTATTTCCTCCCTACACTTTGGCTGTGGTCTGGGGAACCCCTATGTATAGTAATAGCTTCCATTCATAAATACAAGTCAGGGACTGCCTGTATTCAGTGACATGTTCTATAATGCTATGACAATTGAACAGAAAATATTTTTGTGCCTTCAGGACATTGATGCCTGCAGTCTTTAGTCTGATACATTGAGTTTTCTTCCTTAAAAACTAGCCAATACCTGCACATCCACCGAGATAAGTGAATCAGGTGTATTCAGAGCTTAGCACATATATTTAGATTGCATTAGAGATTAGTTGTAACAAGTTGTTCTATTTTATTTATTTTAAATTTGATCAGCTTTATGTATATTTTAATGATTATTAGTTTGGAACTAATAATGTTTTTCTCCCTTTCTCAATTAGGTCATTCCACCAATTTTGTAGTTACGGTCTTATTGCCTTCCAAAAGGCCAAGTGACTACTGGATCTCCAAAGGGTCTGCCTTGCTTTGCCAGTTGAATGAGTAACGAGGGCATGCTGCTGTCCAGCCAGATGTCTGCGTTGTGCTCACATTGTCTTCCAGGTGCCAAGTTGTAACATTAAATTAATGTCATGCCATTGGCATAATTACCCTGTGTGATTACACTGTCAGAAGGCCATGGCTTCTTTCTAAATGATTTTTAAACTAATTGCATTAGACTTTAGTAATAAAATGGATGTGGTATTTATTTTCCATTTCACTCTCTTTTTTGATCATGTATTTCCTAACAGCTCCTATGTTTTGTGCATCAGTGATGATAGATAGATAGATAGACAGACAGACAGACAGACAGACAGACAGACATAGATAGATAGATAGATAGATAGATAGATAGATAGATAAGTAGGTAGGTAGGTAGGTAGGTAGGTAGGTAGGTAGATAATGTTCGTGTCCTAAACAAAAGGAAACATGCTTTGCATTAAAATGGTGATTTGCTGGGAACCGAGTGCAAATTGCTTATAGTAGTAAACATTTCTAAGGGGGGAAATATTAGTCAGCCTGTCAATGTTTCATTTTGTTTTATCTCTCAAATGTAAGCAATAAATGTTCCACACATACACACACACAGGTAGTATTTATAGGGTTTTTATGTAAGAAATTCTATCATCAGTATGACTTGGCACCTTGCAAGAGAGTTGAAAAAATGTACATTCTACAATATTACTCCTTTACTTCACATACATTGATACAGATGTAACATTTTATTTTGGAAGGGATAATTGATATAAGTTGTGATTTAGGGTAAGTTTATTATTAGTTATATATAAGGACATGTGTAGCCGTAATTCAGGAAGATGATATTGAGAAAACTGCTTAGTCAGTAACTGTGGCCTATCATTAGGGATGCAGAGCTTTGTGAATTTTATGCTTGCATGTAAGAAACCATTTCAAAAATTTTTCTGTCTGCTAGCCAAAATTAAGGGTTTTGCACACTTTAATGTTTTTTACACTTAAAGAGGGGACCCGTTGGTGGCACAGTGGGTTAAACCGCTGAGCTGCTGAACTTGCTGACTTTTTTTTTTTGTTGTGTCAGGAGCGACCTGAGAAACTGCAAGTTGCTTCTGGTGTGAGAGAATTGGCCGTCTGCAAGGACGTTGCCCAGGGGACACCCGGATGATTTGATGTTTTATCATCCTTGTGGGAGACTTCTCTCATGTCCCCGTATGAGGAGCTGATAGAGGGAGCTCACCTGCCGCTCCCAGGATTCGAACCTGTGACCTTCCGGTCTTCAGTCCTGTCAACACAGGGGTTTAACCCACTGCGCCACCGGGGGCTCCTTGCTGACTGAAAGGTTGGCAGTTCGAATCCAGGAGCGGGTTGAGCTCCCACTGTTAGGCCCAGCTTCTGCTAAATGATCAGTTCAAAAACATGCAAGTTTGAGTATATCAACAGGTACTGCTTCTGTGGAAAGGTAACAGCACTCCATGCAGTCATGCTGGCCACATGACCGTGGAGGTGTCTACGGACAACACCAGCTCTTCAGCTTAGAAATAGAGATGAGCACCACCCCCCAGAGTTGGACACAACTAGATATAATGTCAGGGGAACCCTTTACCTTGAACTTGAAAAACCCTCATGTGGACAGAAACTAGTTTGATGCAAACACCTTTTTGATACTAAAACATTTTTTTCTTCACGCAATGTACAGAAGGTTTTGGGTTTTTTTGGCAGTACCTAAGGATTTGTCACGATCAAAACTCCAAATTGGTATCTCAGTATGCTGAGACATTATTTCTCATTGAAGATGGGGAGATTATATTTTTAGGTAACTACTTTTCATTGGGAAGGAACTCCCTGATTATCAACCTCTTTATGGATTATACAATTTCTTCTTAACCCATTACAGCAGAAGTTGTTGAAACATGATATTAATCTGCAGTAAAATGGATTAGAAGCCCAGGGGAAACATATTCCAATTCAAAGCAGTAGGTGCAAAGACACTGAACCTTGCTTCGGGCATGTTTAGATACTCCTCTAAATAGGTTTTAAATTGATAATGAGTGGTTCTCCATCCAGCAAGTGAGGCAGGTGCTGGTTTCATGCATGTATGGGACCGCTATGGAATTGTAAGGGAAAAGGATTGGTATCAGTTAAAGCAGTGCATTTCAGGGAACTTTAAGTATCTATATACAAATCAATCTGAAGGCAAGAGTAGTAACACTGTGAGCTGCAACACTCTTGTTAGGGAAAAGGGAAGCTGAAATTCCTGTAATAGAAAAACATGAATATTCAACAGGAAACATTTTATAACATATTAGAAAAAGGGTGTTGCATGGATGGTACATTATTACCAATTGGAGAAGTATTTTAAACAATCACGGTGATAATAAAAACTAAAATGCACAGTTCATTTGGCAAACTGTAACTAACAATGTACTTCAAGGCGGAAGTGATACATTACCATAGATGAAACTTGTGTTAATGAAATATTTAAAACAAAAATTCTGAAAATGACACATTTAACAAAGAACATGTTTCTAGGAAGGATTTACCAATGTAGTCAATTGTTCACTAGTGTTTCCCTAGTAGTTGACAAAGTTTAATAGTAACTAGGTAATGTTTATGTGGTATAATCTGGTTTCTTATCTAATATTTATCAGAAATATTGACCACAAGAACAGGAAGAAGACACTGTTTAAGAAACAAGTGACAGAGTCAGGTACCTCATCCTGTACCTATCATCTTGAACAGTGGGGACTCAATTTGATATTGAAACTTATTCCAACTGCTTTCCACCTTTGAGATCAGTGCAGAAAGTACACTTTCCCATTTTATATCTTATCATTTATCAAAATTAATGGCATCCGTTCATAATCTCCAGTTACATTTTGGAGCTGGTTTTGTTCATTTCAGAGATCCTTATGTAAAATCTTTTGTAACAGCTTCGATAAAATTTGGAGCAGACATAAGTATTGTAAGTGTACAGATGATGGCAAAAAGGGAAAACGCCACGAGGCATAATCTGTCTATGACAGCAGCTGCAAATTTCCACTCGCTGCAGACTTCTTCCCCTTCGTCCTGTTTTCGGAAGCGGGCCGCAATGAACTGAACTTCTTCGAGGATTTTCACAATCACTGGGATAGTATCCATTAAAGCTTTTCTTTGACTAATTTCACTATCTTCAAGAGAAGATTCAGGACCCTTCCCGTTTTTGTTACCTGTGTCACTGTTCTGGGGGCAACAGGGGTTTTCCATCGCATGGTAGCTGTAGATCACATTGCCATTGCTAGATTGGTGCCCAGGTAAAACGTTCATTTCTACACTGCTGACACTTGACTGGTGCCTAGAATGGCTGTATTTGCAAGAAAGGGGCCTTATGCTCTCGCCGGGTTTTTTCATTCTCAAAAACCATGCACACCAGTTCAGCAAAACCACACGGACCTGTAAAACACAGAAACAATTGACACATTTTGTGAAGACTTTGAATGACTAGCTCTACTTCAGTTACCCAAGGAACAAAATGCTGTATGTATTTCAGAAAGTGACATTAAAACTCTGCACGTTGCTATATGAAGCATCACTACGTCATCTAAAGTCAAAGATGCAAGGTAAAAACATTTTTCCATTATCTGAGCTTTTGGTATTCCTCTCCATCTGAGCCTAGTCATCTGAAGAACATCTGCCTTAAAAGTATATCATGAGACCTCTTGTTATAGTTCTAAGCAATGCTCCTGCTGTCCTAAAATTGCTTACCACCTTCTCTAATAAAAATGTGTGTAGCTTTCTGAAAACATTTGAGTGCTCCCAGAAATGGGAATTTATCAAGATGTGGCAATTGGCAAGTGGTTACATTTGTGAAATCATAGAACTGAAAGAAAAGAAAACAGAGAAGTCCAACTATTAGTGTGCCACAGACAATCTGTACTTTCAAATTTATTATTTGATTCTCCCACCTCTCTATTGTCAAATTTGCATATGTACCATTATATTTATTACATGTCAAAAGCATTGCATGAAATAGTTTTTCTAGAACTGATAAAATAAAGGGATCACAAGCTGCTAGATAGTTTTAGACCAAAAACGGGCAACAGCAACTGCATTGTCTATAGTTTTAAACAATTTTTTCTCTGTGCATGAGGCACAGCATTGTATGCAAGCATACAGATGCTGAGTTGTTTGTTCTGCTTCACAATCACATAAGGTGGAGGATTCTTCTAGGTAGTGCCATTCTGACAGGTTGTCTTTTGATCTGCCAACTCCGCTTCTGAATCTATTCATGGACTTCCAAGTTTCCCATTCTTGGTTTGCCCCTAGAGGAAGACCCTTGTGGGGGGCAAACCTGATTTTGCTGCCTACAGGGATATTCTTGTTGTTGCTGAAGGAACATTCAGAGGGGTGGTGGTTCTTGAGGTGGTTCTCCTTGATGGAAGTCTACTGGAAGGAGGCTGATAACCATACAATTGGTGGCTTTCACCATGTTCACCCTTATTTCTCTCGCAATTGGCTGCAGATTCATGCACATTGGGGGGAGGGAGGCAATGCCAGCTAGCTAGCATATAGAGTCTATCAACAGATGTAGGTTTAAGACATCCCAGTGATTATTCTACATGTCTCATGTTTACATGTCGATACTCAGCATGAACAAACAGCTGGTTTTGGGAAAGATTCATACAATGATCCATCTAATGATCTGTTTTTCAGCTATCAAAACCACTATAAAATTAACAGTGTAATAATGGGATCTTAAAACGACTTGGAAAAAACTTGTATCCATCATCATGGTCTGCAAGTGACAACCTTTTAATAGGGAATAGTTTCCATGTTGCATCCTGCCAACTCCAGGAGAATGAGTTATAGGAGATGGTGAAACTAGGTTGCATTTAGTGTATGGCAAGCATATGGGATATGGTTGGGTCTAGAAAGGCAAAAAGCAAAGGTAAGAATTGGGAGAGATTTTCATTCTATTATTGGCCTACCAAACCAGGAAAGACAGACTGGGCTCCCATCTGTGTGCATGGAGGATTCAGGAAATTTGAAACATACCTAGGCAAAGAGAAACTAGGCCATTTTACCAAGCATGCTGGGTTTTACAGAAACATGGGCAATTATTAATCAGACCTCTCTTACATTGTTAATGAATTTGTAATCTTCAAAAGAAGTCCAGGAAAACATTTTAGGAGCTCTGATTTTTTTTAAAAAAAAATCTTAGTCTAATACTCTACAGTAGCAGCATTGGCCTTTCTCAAGGGCTATATTGGCATTTGCATGAACTGTGTTAAACAAGTGAGCGAATACATATTGAACTTTACTTTTTCTCATGATCAAAACAGCTGGCCTTTTTCCTGATCTTTGTCAAAACTGGGCAGGCTTGACATCTCTCTATTTCAACAGATCTCTATGGATGGAGAAGCTGCATTTTCAGCAGGTCGTGTATATTTGGCTAAGACATCTCAATTAAATACAAAATTAGCGATCCTAAAAACAGCCTACAAAATTCTTTGAACAAATATTGGAAAAACTAAGGGAGGGGGATTGCAAATAAAACAAGTCCAAGTCCAAAAATTTAAATTCAGCTGCCTCACCCCTGTTTAAACATACACAGTTATCCAAAAGAAAAGAGGGGGTGTGTCTCAGGTGAGTCATGGTTCTGGAAAGTGGGGGCAATGTTGCTAATGCCACTCTCTATCCAGTAAAAGCTAATCCTCACATTTCGTAACCTTTGTGATCATGGTGTAGATCAGGGGTGTCAAAATCACTTTCACCGAGGGCCACATCACCTTATGGTTGCCTTCAAAGGGGCATTTGTAACTTTAAAACTACAAATGTAACTATGTTGCCCTGCCATTGAAGGGGTTTGATACGTGTGATGTAGACATTGCTTCAGCTCATTCCTTGTGTTTTCCTATGGTTTAAGGGATGTTTAGTACTCCCAAAAGCTGAGGGGGGGGGGGGATATTGAGAGTCCAGTGCAATGTCTGCCTTCCTGTAACCAGTAGGGCAGTGACCCACTGTAGCTCTATTTAATTCCCATACAGATTATCTTCTCCGGGTAGTCTGAGGTAAGAACTCATGTGATGTGTCTCTTGTCTTTCTCATAGAAAAAAATATCTCAAGAGGACCACTCTTTCCACAGCAAAAGGGAAACTTACTGGCAGTCCCCAAATTACAGACAACATAGGTTCTGTAGGTTTACTTTTTAATTTTGTATGTAATTTGAAACAGGTATGTTTTTAAGTATAACTCTAGAAAAAGATATATATAAGCTTTGGATAGCATAGGGAGGGTTAACCCTCCTGTGACATTTGTTTTGCTGTCTGTGTCCCTGTTTAGAAGTTTTACCCTCGCTTTGTGTCCCTGCCACAATTGGATTTTGTAAATGTTGTGGAAACAAGCATTGGCTAGAAAACGTCAGTGAAGACACCTTTTCCCTTTTTCCAAGAGTGAATTTTCCTTCGTAGAGATAGATTTCTCTGACTTCCTGTTGTCTCGCCCCTGTTCTTAACTATGAGTCATATGTAAGGCAGATGTCTGTTACATGGGGATTGCCCATAGTGTGTCACTCCATTTCTCTTCCATTTACAAAGTGTACAAGCAATGGGGTTCTCCCTCCCTCTCTTTAGTACATATGGTATAATGCTGAAAACCCAATTTCACTGCAAGTAAGAATAGACACATTATGACCCCACTAATTCAAGGGTACCCAATGGTACGTGTTTACTTCCGTTTTCTTCCTTATATGTTTTCTGGATGTCTGTGTACAGACAATGAGGGAAGGAGTTTCTGCCTTCTGTTCCTACCTATACATTTACGAGAAAGGCCAGAACAGCCACGGCTCAGAGCAGAACATTAGATGGATCTTTGAGCTTTTCCACTCTAATTCCCTCTTCCTAAGGTAGTTGTCTTTTCCAGGGTTCCAGTCCCTTGCTTACAGATCAAATTTAGATCTGGAAATCTGCATGATGAGAACATGTTTAGCATGCAAAGAAAACTGTGATCGCCTTTAGAATGAATTGGGCGACACCTAATAAAGCTACCTTCTGAATCTTAATGAAGGTAGCAAGGAAGGTGAGATGTGTTTTGAAAATTCTGTGTTTACCTCCTGAAATTTCTAAAAATACCAATGACTGTGAAATGAACCTTACAACAAACAGACTTCCACAAAGGCCTCCTACTGTGACATAGATAGATACCTCCTGGCATATTTTCCCCTGCAACTCTTTATGGCCTCATACTCATGTTCTACTCCCAGGACATACATAGAGAATATTTAGCAAGCACAAAGAAGCACTAATGTATCCCTGATGGTGAATTTTTAATGTGAAAAAAAATTATGATGTGAAAAAAAAGCTAACACACGAAAAAGATTAAACAGCTGGTTGGACAGCAATAACACAATATGGAGTCACTGCTTTTTCCAGAAGATATTTATGTAATTAAAACTATCAGTGACTGGTAGGCCAAAAATAGAGAAAAAATATTTGAAGATTTAAAAGAGGATTTGTCTCAAGGCCCCGAAATCCTTTCTGACAGGATTAGATTTACCGCTAGACAGACTAGGCATGTGCCTTTGTGCCCTTGATATTTTAGGGACCTTGAAAGCTTTTGCAGTGTCAGATAAAATTATGTTGGTTGAAAAAAATCAGCTGAGCAAATGCACCCTTAAGTGCTTTTGATTATAATAAGAGAGATTTATATTGTGTTGTTGTGAAAATAAAAAATATCTTGTTAAAATAAAAGGTGGCTTCCACTAGATATTGGAGCCAGCGTGGCATAATAGTTTGAAAGTTGGACGATGATTCTGAGGGCCAGGATTTAGATCCTCATTGCCCATGGAAGTCCGCTGGGCGACCTTGGGCAAGTCACATGTTCTCACCTTCAGGAAGGCAATGGAAAACAAAGCTTGTTAAGGAAACCCTGTAATAGGGTCACCTGAAGGTTGCAATAATTCAGAAACAACTTGAAGGCACGCAAAAACAACAGCAAGAGACTAGATATTAGACACACAAAGTAAATTTATGGCAATCTGTGCTTGACGGGATTACACTCCCCCTGAAGACACAGGTCCGCAGTCTGGGGGTCCTCCTGAAATCAGCACTGACATTTGATGCCCAGGTGTCGGCAGTGGTTGGGAGGGCCTTTGCACAGTTAAAACTTGTGCACCAGCTGTGATCGTACCTCGAGAAGTCTAACTTGACCATGGTGGGCCACACCTTAGTTACCCCAAGGATGGATTACTGCAATGCATTCCACATGGGATTGCCTTCGAAGATGGCCCAGAAACTGCAGTTGGTGCAAAGATCAGCAGCCAAGGTTGCTAACTGGAGCAAATTAAAGGGAGCAGTTAACCCCCCTGCCGATAAGTTTCCGGTGCAGGTTATCGCCTAAAAAGCTCTAAATAGTTCAGGACCTGCCTATCTTTGTGACCGCATCTTCCCCTACAAGCCCACATGATCGCTAACATCTTCTGGGGAGGCTCTTCTGTCGCTTCCACCCTGTCTCAGGTGGGGACGAGAGAAAGGACCTTCTGGGTTGTGGCCCCCTGGCTCTGGAACTCCCTCCCCAGAGAGATTAGGCTAGCACCCTCCCTATCCCTGTTTCATAAAGAACTAAAGACGTAGATGTTCCATTGTGTGTTTGATTAAACATTTCCCTGGACAGCTGTCCCCAACTATGGCCGAAAATCTTTTCCTTGCACCTTACTACTGTATTATCCAAAGTTATAATGATCCTGTTGAAATAGCTCTTATTTTTCTGCTGATATATGACCTATACTCTTTACTCAGTAGCGCTACCTTCTAAATTGCTGTACACCAGTCCGCCCACTCACAACGAGACTTGAGTTATACTATAGGTTGTTGATTCTGATGCTTGTTCTATATATTGTTATAATGTTGTTTTATGTTGTTTTATACTGATGTTATGTATTTTAAATATGTTATGTTTTTAACTTTGTTGATTGGGCTTGCCCTCATGTAAGCCTCCCCAAGTCCCTTCAGAGAGATGGAAGTGGGGTATAAAAATAACATTATTATTATTATTATTACTACTACTACTACTACTACTACTATTTATGTACCACAGTATTCCAACATGTGAAGAAACCTTCCTCAGCATGGGGTCTCCCCAAGGATTTTGGAGCAAAAATCTGCTTTAAATGGCTTAAATTGGATGAAAATGGCAGGACCACAAAACCATTGCCAGCCTTTCTGGAATCTAATCAAAAGTCAATTTTCAACATCTATTCCTAGAACTTTTTGTCCAATTTTGACACTATAATCCCCCATTACTTCTCTATTTCTTTGCAAGCTCAAGTCATGCCATTATTGTGGATAGATTCTTCTTTATTTACTTTATTTATCTTTATTTACTAAGGCAGCGCTGTGGTTTTAAAGAAGCCCTGCCAGATGCAAAAGTAAATACGAGGTCATTACAGATGCGATATTTTCCACCATTCTTCTCCAGATCTCTGAATCATTTCACAGCTCCATAACACAGGCTTATCATCTGTTCTTTCAGCTGTGCCGCTTTAGGGTATCTCTATTTTTTCTTCTACTCTCCTTCCTTGGTGTGAGGTGCCAATTATAAAGCATCTTACATAATGGCTTGCCCTCAGATTGGTTGCTATAGAGTGCCTAACCTTGTAGGAGAAAATTGCTTTCCACTTGCGATCTTATCCCTTTGCCTTTTAACTTCTGACTTTTCTTTCGCCTTTCAATATCTTTCAATATTGCCTTCAAGGTGCCAAAACTGCTTTCGTGTTCTTGCTCCTGCAGACTAACACAGCTGCCCTTCTGGAAATTATAGATATTCCCTTTAGTACTGTATTGGCTTGTTCTCATATATTATTTTAACCCTGGCTTATCAAATCACAACGCACACAAATTGCATGCTGGCACATGCAGCCTTGTTGCTTTGTTTCTCATTTTATGAGAGTTGGCAAACTGGGGAGGGGAGAGCATTGCCTTGTTTCCAAAGCTGAGATTATATTGTCGAAGGCTTTCATGGCCGGAATAACTGGGTTGTTGTAGGTTTTTTCGGGCTGTATGGCCATGGTCTAGAGGCATTCTCTCCTGACATTTCACCTGCATCTATGGCAAGCACCCTCAGAGGTAGTGAGGTCTGTTGGAAGTAGGAAAAAGAGTTTATATATCTGTGGAATGACCAGGGTGAGACAAAGGACTCTTGTCTGCTGGAGCTGGGTGTGAATGTTTCAACTGACCACCTTGATTAGCATACAATGGGCTGACTGTGTCTGGAGCAAACTTTTGTTGAGAGGTAATTAGATGTCCTTGTCTGCTTCCTCTCTGTTGTTGTGCTGTTGCAATTTTAGAGTTTTTTAATACTGGTAACCAGATTTTGTTCATTTTCATGGTTTCCTCCTTTCTGTTGAAATTGTCCACATGCTTGTGGATTTCAATGGTTTCTCTGTGTGAATTATAGTTTATTGTGCTCCAAAGAAGCCAGAATTTGCAAATCAAGAACAAAATATAAAATCCTTGTTGAATGTTGGTTTACAATTAATTCTGGCTTATTTTGGTTGCAACAAACCATAAATAATTCAGAAATAATACAAACCTGTTCTCAAACATGGTTTCTTGACTCACATGAGATGGAGAAGCAAGCTGGGTGTATATGCTGCTAGTTTACACTGTTTCAAAATGAAACCGTCTCAGTTTAAAGAGAAAATGCCTCTAGAACATGGCCATATAGCCCGGAAAAACCTACAACAACCCTGTGTATGTATCAATTATCTGAAAAAAGTATTTAAATTGCCTGATAATAGCTAAATACTGAAGGCTGATGCTTCCCCCAATTTTTTTTTTTTGTCCTGTACGGCTTTCTGGATGGTGCCTGATGAATGCTTTATTTTCCCTCAGTTCTTCTCATTATGATTTCTATTGGATATTATTATTATTAGCTAAAATTTCTTTGTGTTACTTTAGTGCAGGGGAACTTCATGGTCCCTTAGACTGTTGGGGGACTGGACTACAGTTTGAAAAAGCATGAACGAATTCCTATACATGCTGCATATATTTTATTTGTAGTGTAAAAAAAATGAAAGAACAATACACTATTTAAAATTAAGCACAATTTTAAGTTACCAGTATTTCAATGGGAAGTGTGGGCCTGCTTTTGGCTAATGAGAGAACTAAATTAATTAGGATTGTTGTTGTATGCCTTCAAGTCATTTCAAATTTAGGGCAACCCTAATTCTAAAGTTTTGGTCAAGGGCCAATTAAATGACCTTGGAGGACTGCATCCGGCCCATGGGCTTTAGTTTGGGGACCCCTGTTCTAATGTGTTTATTTGTCAAACAGTGCTGAACATTTGGCTAGTTAAACCTTTTCCTCATCGTCGTCCCATCTCCTCCTTGAATGTCTTCTCCCTACCCTTTATGTTTTCACACAACATTTCGTCCATGGGCCACATACATTTTCGGGAAACTCCATGACTTGCTAATTCAGTAAATTGGTTAAGACAATACAATTAAATTATTAGTAAACTGATTTTTCCATTTATGATACTTAGTAATTTATTTTGAAGCCTAACATCTCAAGCTCTAATAAACCCAGACCAAAACAATGTACCTCCAAACAATGGAATCATGGGTAAGGAGGAGTGACTATCTGGGAAGCACCAGGAGGGTTGGTTTCTGACTCCAAAAAGAACTTGACTTGGGTGATTATCATGGTGGTGGTGATAGTGGTGGTTGTCACCATTCTTATTATTATCATTAATATTTTCAAGCCACGGATATTGAAATCAATGGATGCAGAATCTTTGGTTACAGAGGGCCCTCTGCATATAACTTCTGCCATGTATTAGACCTAACAGATACATTGGGTAATAGTAAAGCATGATCATGTAAGAAATATACTGTTAAATCTAAATGTAAACAGCCACTAATCAAAAATTGAATTGGAGGGCATTTTTAGTGCGTCGTACTATTCCTACACCATAAAAATTTTCTTTTTAAGGCAGAAAATAATTCATAACAATATGCAATTAATTATAATCTGAGAGACGAAGTTAGAAAATCTCCCCACATCATAGAAGAGGATATTTACGAGCTGGGGATCAACTAAGTTCCATGAAGACCATTCAGAATTCTCTATAATCACCCCAATAGATTTCCTTTTTTCCTAAGCAAAAAAAAATGCAAGAGGGGAAGAGACAGAACAACAGTGCCGATGTGACAAGAATCACAAGAGCAACAGTGCTCCCAGTTTTATTGGTTTATGTGAGGGACGTGACTTCTCAGTATTCATCAGAGGTGCACAGCTACAGAGATGAGTCTACGTTGTACCTCTCCTGGGCCAACCTTGTGTTCAAAGCTATATGTCCTGCTTAGCATGCCCCTTGCGCATTTCAAGCGACAAGCTATGCAAATATCATCGTATTCTTAGCTGCATTAGGACAGCAACATCAAAAGCTCAACTCAACCTTCACGCTTTTTACAATGTACACTCTGAACCTGAAAACATGTCAGGACACATTGCTATCTGCTTTGTTTGAACTGGAATACACAGAGATAGATATCTGAAAGATCCAGATTAAGAATGAGTAACAAGGGATTCAGGTAAAGTGACTTGGCAGAAGATTATTTCAAGGGGAGCAATTCCTATGACATTTCCTTTCTTCTAAAACTCTTGGTAGCCACCTGTTAGAGCAACCTAGTTTCTATTATTATTATTGCTAGAAAGCTTACTACACTATTTGATATTTGAAGATGTGTTTGGTGAGCCCCTGATGGTGCAGCGGATTAAACCACTGAGCTGCTGACTGAAAGGATGGCAGTTCAAATCCAGGGAGCGGGGTGAGCTCCTGCTGTTAGGCCCAGCCTCTGCCAACCTAGCAGTTCAAAAACATGCAAATGTGAGTAGATCAATAGGTAACACGATGGTGGGAAGGTAACGGCACTCCATGCAGTTATGCCAGCCACATGACCTTGGAGGTGTCTATAGACAACACCAGTTCTTCGGCTTAGACATCGAGATGAGCAGCACCACCCCGAATCAGACACAACTAGACTTAATGTCAAGGGGAAACCTTTACCTTGGTATAGTGGTAGGCACAAAGTAAACACACAGAGGGTCCCTGTTTGAGCCTTTCTTTGGAGATTATATGTTAGTGTTTAAGAGTCTGGCTACCTGTTATACTTGTGTCAAAATATAACACAGCCACTTGTAAGTCTAGCTTGACTACTGAGATTTTTTGATCTCTTTTGGAAACAGGCAGAAAAGCTAGAAAGTACAGTAGACTGAGCAGCCAACTGCTTTTTTCTGTGCATTGTTTATCTTGGGCTATTCTTCTCTCTCCTTTATCAGATAATTGTTCCCGTCTTTCTCCCTCCTATTCATTAAGGACAAAGATAAGAGAAGGAAAACAATATCTGGATACAGTCTGCCTACAGCTTCTTCTCCTATCTCAGCTAGCCAATATTTGGGAAATAACTTTTCTCTCAGCTCTATTCTACTGATGGAACTAGCGCCTGCCTCTCCTCCCTATGGTTATCCTTTGGGTAATCTGCATGCAAGGCCAAACATTTGTTCACCCCAACACCTAACAGCTTCCACAACTTGTGACCTACCAGATGTCAGCTGCAGTAAGAAACAGGAGAGAGGGAGGATGACTTCAGACTGTGCAGGCTAAAGCAGCGGTCAAAAATTGGCCTAAAATAATAATGGTGCAGTCTACATGCTCTCCTACATGTTTTTTTTAAAGACTCCTGCTATCCTAATGCTGCTGCTCCAAAAAATTATCCAAATAAACATTCTTTAAAACTAGGCACACAAGAGCATGCATTTTGTTTCAAGTTACATTGCGCTCCAAGAAGTGTGATCCAGCTCAGATACAATTTGTATGAGTTTTATAGAAGCAAAAAATGCTCTTTTTACTCTTTAATAGCTGGCCAGTGAGAGGGGTCAATAAAAGATTCAGTGTGGGTCACTAATTTGTGATAGTAGCAAAACCTAATCTAGTGGAAGCAGAAATAACCTTTCCTTTGTGCTTTCTGTGCTTTCAAGATCTTTCTGGCTTATGGAAACCATAAGGTGAACCTATCGCAGTGTTATCTCGGCAGGATTTGTTTCTCGGCAAGATTGGATGCCTTTGCCTTCTTCTGTGGTCAAGAAAACGTTACTTGCCCAAGGTCACTCTCCCATTAGCATTCCTTTTAAGATGTTCTATTATTTCTATCATCTCTCAAATAATCTATAAAACATTTTCATGTATGTTTTAGAAAGTGATTTGTATTTGCCACTCACCCACTGGGGCATCTTTCCTGCTTGAGGGTCATGATGATGAAACTGAAGAACCAAGACCGTCACTACCACCGACAAGCCAACAATGACCATGATGCTTGCAAAATACTGAGCTGCAGATTAAAAAAATCAGGGCAAGCAAAGATAAGAAAAGGTTACTTAATATTTTGAGACATTATTGCACTATGGTCTAATAGTATGTTTAGGTTTTGTTATCCCGTTCTCTGTCAAAACAGGAAAATACAGTCCCCCTAAGAGCATTCTGTTAATACACATTGCATTACCTGCTTTCCACACCACCTTGTAAACCACCCATCCTTACCTGTGCTTTGCCGTTCCTGGCACACACACACTTTATTGCTTTTTAAGCACAATTCCCAGATTTGTCACAATATCACAAGAATCTCACATTTTGAGTTTTTGTAAATATGAAATTTCACAGTTGCACTGTAATGCCTTTCTCGGTTGCGGTGCATGCATTCATCTCTCAGTATTGCCCTTCATAATAAATATGGATGAGAATGAATTGCCAATTGCAGTCATATACACATTAGGTTATGCTACCAGAGTGTGATGCAGTTATCAGTGCCAATTGGTTTTGGGGTGGTGAGGCCATAACAGCAGAACTATAAGGGCTCCAATAAATGACCATTTTTAGTCAATTTGAATCCAATATACAGTACCACATCACAAAGGTGTGTGTCCACATTCACAACGCAATATGCATGAACAAATCAATGTTGTTAGAATGTGGGTGAATGCAGTTGAACACACAAAGCAGAAACTTTTCCAAAAATGTTATCTGCAGTATATTCTCCGTGAAGAAAATGCTTGTACAACATGTGAAAAAGCATAAAATGCCAGGTAAGAACTTCAAAACTTGTAATATTTTAAAACAGAGACTGGCTGTTTGGAGTTTTTTAGCCATTAATCCTGTAATAGCAGGGGATTAAACTACATCCCTTTGATGTCCTTTCCAACACTATGAATCTATTAGTCAATACTATCTTGACTGAGAACTTTAGAACTGGAATAGCCAAACTATAGTACATGGATCCACTTCCTCCAGCTCCCTCATCTCACTGGGTGGGGTGCAGGGTCTTATTTATACCTACCATGCTAGGTCACGAGAAAAAAAAGAAAGCTCTTATGCTCCCTGAGTCACCTGCTAAACACATGTTGCTTGGACAAATGTATACAATAAATATACCCCAAGGGCCACTTCTCTCTTCTACAAATCCTCACAATCTTATTCTCATCTTGAAACTCTTAAGAAGGTATGATTCAGCACAGTCCACTTGAAATAGTTGTTGGTTTTCTGGGCAGTTCTTTGAGATGTTTTAGGAATAAATTATAAATATTCAGGGAAGAGAAGCTGAGCACTTTACCTGTCTTTAAATAAAAGACTGTTTTCTTTTAAAGAACATCACATAGGCAATTTCCTGGCATTAAAAAAAAACCCTAATTTTATTTTATTTCTATGTTAATTCGTAATTTCAAGTTGACTTGTTCTCTTAGTGGATCAATGCAACTGAATAGAGTTAAACCCAGTGAAACATATAACAAGGTAAGCAATACAAAATAATAAGATCCTCCAAGATCCTACACCAACCAGGTATGGCGTAATTCCATCTACGTAGTTCCGTGTCAATGAATGAATTGTTTATTGTACCAGCCATAGGCCATGATATCACATAATATACAACCTTTAAAAGTACAATACAAAAAGTACAATAAGTACTTTCCAATAGAAATATTAAAACTTATTCCATATACCGGCTCTTAAAAATTATAGTAGCAGTGACATGATAACAATAACAAAGGTCCCAAATTATCTCCAATTTCCATTTCTAGTAGTTCTGTGTCCTCTTCTTGCCTTGTCAGCTTTCAAGTGCCAAGAGGGACCATTGCTGGTTATTACTGGTGGGGAGGAGATGAATTCCAATGAAGATTTGGCTGCTCTAATGTCTTGTGGGAATCATAAGGAATGTGAACTCATAAATAGAGTGTACCCTTCTTGTTCCTCCAGAGATTAGATCAACTACGTCTTCATCATTGAAATGGATTCATCTTTCATGGATAAGCAAGCGAAGAGGAGGAATCTTGGGGAGGGTCTCTTTTGGTTGTTTCACAGAGCCTACCTACTGCACCCCATCTATAATAGATGTACACACATATAAGCCATGCTTACATGCAAATATGTTGCTAATACGCCCTCTAACACCTCACAGATAAAAACTGGGACATGTGTGGCCAAGCCACACTGGGGTGGGTCAAAAGTATGTGGCCGAGAACAAGAGGGAGTCCTGTACATACAAAATGCTATTTTAAGCAGAGAGATCCTGGAATTGATGTACTGAGTTTATGAAATGGAATACTCCACTACTCCTCTCCTTTTCCCCTTGCTGAATCGAGTGCAAACTATGTCTGCACTTTGAAACTCAGTTTGCAACAACTAAAGTAGGTTGGGGACAAAGAGGGGAAATTGGGTAGAGGAGAGAGACGAATTGATATTTTGAAGCTAGCTGAGAAAGCAAGACGATAGAGGATTAAGAGAGATTGTCCTTGCCAATCCTGGACTGTTTGAATTAACAGGATTGTGGTCTAAAAGTGCCTGGCTCCAAAACGACTGTGTCATGTGTCCCCTTCCTCTTACAGGCAATCTAGCCTTTTGATTGAAAAACTCTGTCTTCCTTGTGCCTTTAAACACTCGGGCAGCTGAACACATGCCATATCTCTAATAATAGTCCCCATCTTTAATCATGGGATGATGGTGATGCTAGAAAGTATCATTTTATGTTTTACATGTGGCCCGCTCATTGTGATTGATTGGTTTCTCATTGCATTATCTTGTTCTGTTTTATTTTGTTTTGTTCTATTGTATTCATATGTTTTAGCTATCTTATTGTGATGTTAGTTCTCTTGTTTTGGTTTATTTTTTTGTATTTTTGCTGTAATTTATTTTCTGGGCTCAGCCTCATGTAAGCCGCCCTGAGACCCCTTTGGGGAGATGGTGGCAGGGTATAAATAAAGTTTATTTATTATTATTGTCGTTGTCGTTGTTGTTATTATTTGAAACACAACAAGATGAGTCCACGGCCGACACTCTGCTGGCTGTTGAATTGGATCACACGTCGGACACTTCCCAAGTGTCTAGGACTATGTGATGTATCAGCGAATAATGTGTGCAGATCCCAGTAAGGTGGCCTTCTTTAACTAGCAGATGGCAATTTTGTCAGCGCTGATTGTGTTTAAGTGCAGGCCAAGGTCTTTAGGCACTGCACCCAGTGTGCTGATCACCACTGGGACCACCTTTACTGGTTTGTGCCAGAGTCTTTGCGGTTCGATTTTAAAATCCTCATATCGTGTCAGCTTTTCCAGTTGTTTCTCTTCAATCCTGCTGTCACTTGGGATTGCGGCATCGACGATCCATACTTTGTTTTTTAACATGATTGTGAGGTCAGGAGTATTATGCTCCAAAACTCTGTCTGTCTGAATCCCGAAGTCCCAGAGGAGTTTGGCGCATTATTATTATTATTATTATTATTATTATTATTATTATTATTATTACATAAATGCCTACAATACAGAAGGGATTCTGTTCATGTTGTGGAACATTGATTATCTGGACTACAAAATCTATAGGAAAAGCAATACTACGTACCTAAACAGTGAAGCAGCATTACAATAGAGTGCCTATACATTGATTCTTTCTGCTTTTCTATAGAGTAACAGAAAATTAGAAACCGCTTTCAAGAAGACATGGCAAAAATCTCAATTATCTGGAATCTCTAAAAACACTCAGCAATTTTCTTGCAATATTAATTTGTCATCTTGACCAGATGCTTCACTTTCCCATTAGCAGTGACTAATTCCCACTACAGTTTTGATGGATTATAACGTATTAATTTTCTATTTTTGTGGTGTAACCATGGTTTACTTTTGACTGGTCTAGCTGAATCTTTTTGAGCCTCCTGTTTCAATTACAAGCAAAACTCTCACTTAGTTATGAGGGCCCTCCAAATGTTATCAATGCAAAAATTATACAGCTGGTGATGATAATGCATAATTACAAGTATGACATACTTTTGGTTTTATAACATTTAATGTTGCATCTGAGAATTCATCAGCAACACGAGGATCTATTGCTTTGTATGTTGTGGAGTTCATTAACTGATTAATTGAGCTTGACTCTCAACATTGCAAGCATCCCTAGAGGAAGTATAGAAAGTTGTTCAATTTCCTTAAACGGAGAAAACAAGGAAACAAACAAATATTAGCTGCCAACAAAAGCAGTTAATTTTTATTTTCCATGGTTGGCTTGCCTGCCTATCTCTTAATGATAAATGCTTTGAATCCAACACAGAGTTAGCTACATGTAAGCCTAGGAAAGCAATCATGGTGGAGGACATCATAAGAAATGCTTACAATATATTAATAAGTAACAAGTCAAATACGTTGCCATTGTTTATCCCATAAGCCATGAGAACACAATGGACTATGCAACATAATCATCATCAACCACCCAACAGAAAGTTGTATGCTTTCAAGTCAACTCTCTTATATCTTATAATTCTCCTCAGAAGACACAACATTTGTCCTCTGAGGCTGAGGCCCCTTCCACACATCTGAATAAAATCCCAAATTACCTGCTTTGAACTGGAATATATGGCAGTGTGGACTCAGATAACCCAGTTCAAAGCAGATATTGTGGTATTTTCTGGCTAATATGAATGTGTGTGGGGGGGGGTCCTGAGTGTGACTTGTTCAAGATAGGTTTTCATGGCTGAGCAAGAATTCAAACTCTGGCCTAGTCATAGTCAAATGGCTCAAACCACTAGAGCACATTGGCTCTTATGATCTCATCAGATGCAAATCCTCTCTCGTTTCTACATATTTCTAAGACATTTCAAGGACAAAGTGCCATGGAGCCCTTAACACAATATAAAACTACTTCTGGTTCTCATCTGTAGCACTGTGTCCCTGGAATGTAGAAGTTCGTGGAAACGGGGGAGGACTTGCGTCTGATGAGGTCCTAAGAAGGAGGAGGGTGCAGGAGATGAGGAGAAACTGTCTTTTGAGCTCCTGATGAGCCTGAAAATTAGAGAAAGTGATTAAAACATGTGGGATGGTTCTGTCAGATACACCTGTGTTTCAATGACGTGGCAGAATGGGCATTTCAATGGGTGGTCCCCTATGCTCGTTTTCTTTTACAAAATCCTTCTGCAGGAGCAGAATGTAATCCTAAGGAATAGCACTATTATAAGATGTCACCACTTTGCTTTCACTGCATTTTCTCCTTCATAGTAAATCTAGGATTTCAAAATAGTGCTACTCCTAGCTTTTTAATATGTTTGTTTCTTTTTTAAACACACTATAGGAAGTTCTAGTGCCTATAAAAGTTCAGAAACAATTTACGGTAACCATAATTTTGCCTTAAAAATGAACATATCTTTATAAGTGCTCAAATTACATTGGTGCCCAAACCTATGATTTTAATTATGCAAGGAGTGTTAAAAGGCTTGGGAGGAAGGAGTCTTGGCAAAGGGGTTTATCACAATACTGGTATAATGGAGGGAAGGAAGGCATCAGAAAGACAGATCATAGCAAAGAGGTTAGAAATTCCCCTCAGAAGACACAACATTATGATTGTGCTCACTTTTTATTTCGTTTACACCATTATATTTGACACTTTTATCATGTTCCCACCTCTAATGCAAAGTTAACTGTCTTCCAGCCATTTGTACTTTTTTCATAGAGAAGGTGCTCCCGAGCTCTTGCTCCCCTTTTCTGTGACTCTCTGTCTCTGTGATAATTATAAAGTGTGTGTGACAAATTTATATGTAATACAGAAATATGAGCAGTGGATGCTATGTAGTTGTATATTCTACTATCGTGATTGCTACTGCTCAATAATCTCAACCCTTTGCTGAATCATCATTATAGTTAAATCTTCACACCATCGGTCAGAGTGGGGAAACTCTCAATAGTTCCCAAAGTTCTTTGCCATCAACCATGCTGATGGGAGCTGTTAACAAAAACATCTAGAGACCAAAGTTCCCTACATGTCTTCCTGTCTAAGCATCTCGACTGAAAAATTACCTTCTGAGGCTGCTTATGAAACTCAGTCTTTCCAGACATGGCTTCCCAGAGCTACTCCATTTGCTTTCCAGAGTTGTAGAGAATTATATTTTTGGTCTACAGTTCCCTGAATCCCATAATTATCATGGACAGAAATGGCAGCACTGAATCTGATCTGGGCTTTAGTTTGAAATGTAAAGAACCCAGGTGTGGAATTTATTGTATGGATAAGGCCAATATTGTGTGGCCATTGTGTAGATGAAATTCAGATTCACTGTGGTATAGGAGCCATCAGTGGCCACTCACTCTTAACCTTGCTGGATTCTTCTCACACGAGAAGCAACTTACCATTTCTCAAGTCACTCCTGACATGGAAAAAAAAGCCTTGTTGGCTGTGGGATTCCGGCCACCACAGTACAGAAATGTTACTTTTCCAAGTTTTCTTATGTGATCGTATGAAAGATAAACTAGGCTTCAAATGCCATATCTGGGAACACGAACTGTAGATCTATCTAGTGGGGTATTAAAGTAAGACCTGTCCGAGTAAACCAAAGAGAACATTACACAGTAAAAAGGGAATCTCATCAGATACACACATGCTGCCAATACTGTGGTGTACAATTCCAATAAAATTGATGATACTTTCTTTTACACCTCTTTTTTGTAGTCCCTACTTTGGACTACACTTCTCAGCATTCTAGGAGTTGTTGTGGTCCAAGCTCTATGTCTTTTTTGGTACAAAACTCCTTCAGCCACTACCAGTTTCAGCCGAAACCTATAATGCATTAGAGAAGGAAAAGAGATCCCCTATTTGGAATAGTCCACAATGGTATGCAATGGTTGTTGTAGCTCAAAGGTGGCATATATGTTGGCTGGCCCTTTGAACTGAGCCCAGTTCCTCCAGATTGCTGGAACACTAAGATGTATTACCTCTGGCTTCAATTCTCAAGCTTCACATCCATCAGATTTGCTTTGATGGCTGATTGCTTATCCTAAGGCTGTCATGAGATACAACTAGTATTTTGTTCATGTTATAGTTACTGGCCTCAATCTGCCAAGCACTTCATGTGGCTGGCTTGGCCTTTCTTTGCCATCTGCCTATTTCACTATAGCTAAGCAGTTGACTTCCTAGCCGTCTGACTGAGGCATCCTGCCAGAAGTCTCCAATGATTATGTAGCACCCAAGATCATTTGTAGCCCTTCTGACTGTCATGAATTGGACAACATAAGGACACACGCCATGGGAAGTATGTCTGGCTATGGAATCTGATTGGATAAAGCCTTTGCCTTGCAATACAATTGTGCCTTGGTTTTAAACAGGTCAACTACAGGACTTGGCAGTCATCTCATGATTTACAGGTTATGCCCTCAATCAGGCCGCCGGTAAGGAAATATCTGCTTCTCTCTCTCTCTCTCTCTCTCTCTCTCTCTCTCTCTCTCTCTCTCCTTCCCTCCCTCCCTCCCTTTCTTTTCCACCTCTGCCTCATAGTACAAAATGGAAAATACTAATAGTTATTATAGCTCTCACAAACCCATTTCTTTTCTTTTTTCATTCTCTCTTGCAAATATTCACAGTTGCATGAATGCAGGTCACCAATCTCTTATATAAAGACCAAATAAATGCAAATCCACAAACTGGAAAAGAAAGGAGGGATAATGCTAACCAATCCAGGCACAATGCACAAGATGGGAGTCACTATGGTAAATGGAGGGTGCTGGGTCCCTTTTGGCTGAAGTACGAACTGCTGTAGAAATGATGGAAGGAATATTTAATGCTAGCGAGATTAGAAAGGAAAGCAAACAAGATTTTTTAATTAGCCTTGGACTGTGTCAAACCTGCCTGCCAAGGAGCATTAGATTCAAATGTGGCAAACAGGGCATATGCGCAGATGAAAATCTGTGGTTTCATCCCCAAGTGGGATGTTGAAGTGCAGAAGTCAAAGGTGTTAATGATGGCTCAGAAGAAAGAAATGCTACTACCCTGTGCAATGAAATTACACAATCATCACGAAGCAATGAAACTTATGTAGAGAAATAGATTTTAATGAAAAGATGGGCAGAATGGGTCTCCAAACTACCCTCTAACAGAGGAAAACTGGAGCACATATGGTCAGGCACCATAATAGTGTGGTCAGAATGTATAAATGAGAAAGAATAGATAAGTTAGGAGAAGCTATAGCAGTTTGCTTTTGCCTGAGCCTACTAGGAAGAATTCTCCCTCCTCCTCCTCTAGGAACTCATCATACTGGGAGCTTTTTGCCCCTCACCATGCTGGGGCTCCTCTTTGGTGACAGTTCTTGATGGACCCCATCAATGATGCAGGCCAAGGCCCTGCCCTATCATGGGTGAAGTGGCAAGGAAGTATTGGATTCTAGCTTCCTCGCCACCACAGTAAGAAATCATTTTTGGGTAGCTTCAACGGAGATACACATGTTTTTCGCCCCCCTCCCCCCATCTAATGGATAAAAGGGAATATGTATCCGTGTTGCCACATTTTCCCCTGTCTGATGGGAGCAGAGACAGGATGCCAACGCATCTTGCCCCAATGCACCCATGTGATGGAGTAAAGAGGGAGGGTGTGTGGGTTGCCATGAGGCTCCCCGGACACCTTCCATTTTGCCAGTGATTTCTGGTGAAACATGACAAAAGTGGGGGGGGGGGCATCAGTATGATGAGGTTCCTATTCTCTTTACTGAATCAATTGTTCGCTCCGTTTACAGCAACTGAAGACAAGGACAAAGGGGAAAAGGAGGATAGAGAAACCGAGATATTTTAAAAGTCACTAAAGAAATGGAACCGTAGAAGACTAATCAGGATTATCTTTGCCAAATTGTGACAGTTGCAAGATATCACCGCCCCTACATACACACACACTGTACCCCCCCCCCCAACCCACAGCACTTTTTCAAATCAGATAGATGAGAAATGTGCTTAGCAATTTGTTGTATATACGTTTAACCTTTCATCTTCGAATACTTAGTTCACTTTTTGCCCATTTCCACCTGGGCATTTCTGCCGTTGAAGAAAGATAAACTTTAGCCCTTTATCAAGACAGAACACGACAATGTTAAGAAAGGATCTGAAGCACATGATGTGAGCTGATAAAAGGCCTGTGCTTTCTGTATCCTTCATTTGGTGGTGGGTAGTAGAATAATAGTGGGACAAAAGTATCACAAACCATACCAACAACATGCAAAAGATGAGGATGGAAGAGCTGTCTCGCTACTTGCAGACTTGTTCTGCCTCCAACCAACTGCCTCAGATTGTTTTGTTTCTCTCTGTTGTCTGTACAAAGCAGTGCCACTCAAGACTAATTTACACAAAGAGCTGATGAAAAGGCCAAATTATTTTTGGACTGTATTCCTTCCGAGTGATAACACGATGTTGTTCTTCAGGAGGAGAAAGGGGAGGATCAGCAGGAGGAACAACATCTCTTACGTAGGGAACTATGTCTTACTTGCCTTTGCCTTGACATCTGGCCTTGTTTTGCATTCATAGGGTTTGATGGGTTATCCTGTCTTATTCAGAGGAAAGTATTCAACCGCATGATGATGATACTTCTGCAGACTGAAGATGCAACATTGAAATTCCGAGGAGAAAAATTTCATTTTGCCATTGAAACAAATATTCCCTTCTTTCAACACCCAGAAGTCAGAATTTTATCATGTGTAGATACGTTCAGTTTCCTTGAGTGAGGTCCATCTCTCTCTTCAAAGAAAGAAAATAGAGCACTCTGAATTTTTTAGAGCTCATCATGAGTGTTCATTTCACTGCAAGTATGACTGAGCTGCTACCTGGACATCCTACTTCTGCCTGGAAGACTGTTCACGACACACTTCAAAAGAAGGAGCTTGATCTGCAGGATGCAAAATGGACCTTTTAAAGAGACTTTGAGGACATGCTCAGAGTGCACTTCCTTCTGAGGATATTAAGGGCAGCCCCTATGTATCAGAAAGTCTATCTTTAGCTCAGCAGGATATTTCATTAACAAACATGACTCCGAAGAAAACTGTACAAATATTAATGATGCTGGAGATTAGGAGATTTAGGCATAGGAAACTAAGCAGATCCAGAAATGCACGCAAAGCTACTTGTTTCCCCACCTTCTGTTTGCGTAACTGCTCTAGGAAAATGAAGTTTAGAAGCACTCATTCCGCTTCCACAAAACCACCCCCAATTTGGCAAGGACAGTCTCAGTTAACTTTTTGACATCACATGTTTCAGTTTATTGAAAATGCCTTCGTTTCCCTTGCTTCCTACCACTTTTAGTCTTTATCTTTGGCTTATTTGAGTTGTGGAAAACTTGAGTTCAGACTGAAAAAGTAGTTTGTACTGAACTCAGTGCAGGAGAGGATAGAAAAACAGAATTTTCCCCTATAGGCTTAGGCAAAAGCAAATTGCTGCAGCAACTCTTGGCTTATGTGTTCTTCTATATTAATAGCTCTTGCCTTCTTTGCTACACTTTGATGTTTCTTGGTCAGTCACAAATAGCCAAATATCTATAACCTCCTTCTGTGAAACTTTGGAGGTTTTAGACAATAGACTAACTAAGTTGTTATGTCATCAATTCTCTCCTTGCATTTCCCAAACCAAAAGATTTTGTTTGTTTAAAACACTTGCTGATCCCACGTAGAAACTGATCTACACTATATTCACTTGTACAGCACCAGTTATATTTCAGCACAATAGCCTCACTTTCTCTGGAGAAATCTTTGGACTCTTACATAGAGAGGATACTGACATTTCATCACTGAAAACTGCAGCCCTCCTTATAGACCTGCAATTGCTAGCATTCACTCCAGAGGAGAAATATGTATTGGACAACAGCTACAAGAGTGAAGAACAAGTGATGGGACCAACTGTGGTGAATATACCAGTTGATCAGATATGCACAATCTGCTAGGCATAGAGTTGACCCTCAGATTTCACCATCAAAACCTGAGATTGCAAGGCAGTGCTGCCACCTCATCACACTTACAGTCCCACCCCCACCCCAAATTTTACAGGAAGTCACTCCTGCGCCCGCCCCCCTCCCCCCAGTACTATAGAGCAACCGTGAAATTGGACAGATCTATAATCACAGGGAGAAATTGTGGATTTAGCCCAGATAGTGCTAAGGACCTGTTATTTTGGCTTAAAACAACATGTGATGAGGTCCATGACAATCTCCATTCTGTTTCAGAGCATGCCATGGTGATTTTGTTCATCATGATACATAAAACATCAACTGCAGTTAGTGAGATGATGCCATTCAAACAGACAACCATCTGAGTCTAACAAATTAATATAAATTGTATATGTACACAGCTTTTCATGAGTGTTCACATCTCAATAGTCCCCCGTCCCCCCCAACTCAACCTGAGGTCTGGAAAAGAGGAGCTATGCCTCGAAGTCTGGGAATTTAAACTGGGTGGATTGAGGAGTTGTACTGAAAAAACCTACAAAACACCATATGCCTGAATACTCTTATAAGGGAACCACGTTTTATCATGACCAAGTTGTTAAA